>NC_089589.1:133063187-133363187 GCF_019320115.1 Miscanthus floridulus
ATGTTATTTAGTATCTCAAATATTTGTTTTAAATTCCCATACTCTGAGATTGAAATTTTAGAATTTTTCAAACAATCACGGATGGGGAGACATCATATACCAAAGTTGTAGTACATGAGAAGGTTTAAAACTTTATACTTGAAACTTTTTTCATTCAAATTTGTTTAATAGTTAAAATATTCAATACAATATTACCGAATATTTGTACATATAATCATATATATATATATATATATATATATATATATATATATATATCTTAAATTGATTAAGTTGTGTAGTGGTAAGGTGACGTAAGTGTTGAGTTGTATGCCATGGGTTTGAATCTTGGGAAGGAAATGTTTTGGTGTTTTTTTTTTCTAGGAACCATTAACAAAGGCTCGTCTCCATTAATCGATTTGTAGATGCATCCGTTAATCGATTTTTAGAGACGGACAGTCCATCTACCTCTGTAAATGATGATTTTTAGAGGCGTCCATTTTAATTTTCAGAGGACATTCCGACCCATGTAAATGGCGATTAACAGTGACAATTTCTAAGAGGAAGACAACCTACCCGCCTCTATGAATCAAAAACACCTACCTCTGAAAATATTTTTGGTATTAATATTTTCGTATATAAAATAGTCTAGAGTAGCACCATGAATCTACAACTCACCTCTGTGGTTATAAAAAAACTAAGTAAGCCAAAATGTTGATCTAGACTAGACAATACCTATACTATTATAAACAACAATCTAAGTAGCACTTAAATTTGCATCTAAATTACTTAATATTTACATAACCTTCATTGTTTCACAAAAGAAGCTTGCTCACATCCTATTTGCATGGAAAATAATGTAATGTATAAGCAACCTGATCGTTGTTAGAAATAACTAAGAAACATTAAATAAAATGTTGGCAGGTAGTCGGAATTGATCAACTGAAAACTATTGCGATGGAAATTCTTGAAAATTGTGATGGCTTACCACTTGCAATTAAAGTGATTGGAGGTCTCTTGAGCACAAGATACCAAAGTGAGCATGAGTGGAAATCTGTTTTGAACAAGCCAGCTTGGTCACTGACCGGACTGCCTCCAGAACTCGACAACCGACTATACTTGAGCTACGAGGACTTGTCTCCCAAGATAAAGCAATGCTTTCTGTACTGCTCACTATTTCCTAAAGCTGAAGAAATCATTAGAGATGTAGGAACTCAAATGTGGATTAGTGAAGGATTTATCCAAGCTTTGGATGGTAGTAGTACTATTTCACAAGAGTATGAGTTCGAAGAGATGGCAACTGAGTACTACCGAGAGTTAATAAAGAGGAACCTTATACAACCTACAAAAGAATATTCTCTCACTGCATACGGGTGCACCATGCATGATGTGGTCCGCACCTTTGCTGAATATGTGTCAAGAGAAGAACCACTAGTGGTGATTGGCAGAGAACAGGCTGCTACCGGTGGTGTTGGTGGTGGTGGGATTCATGTCCGTCGCCTCTCTGTAGAACAGACCGTATCAGTAGTGGAATGGGGCATTCTGCAAAGGCGAGAATCACTTAGGACATTAATTATAAATTCTAGAGTAAACTTTCATCTTGCTGGTTTTTTGCTAGGTAGTTTCTCTTGTCTGTGGGTACTGTACATATGGTATGCTAACTCAGATACCTTGGTTCCCTCTCTATCAGAGCTGAAGCACTTAAGATACCTTCACCTAGAGGATACTGATATATCTAGACTACCAGATGACATCCACAAGATGAAGTTTCTACTTTACATTAATCTACTTGGCTGTAAGAAATTGGGCCACCTTCCTAGCAAAATCATTAAACTTGTCCATATAAGATCTCTTGACACCAGTAGTTCAAATATCGGTGCAGTGCCCAAGGGTTTTGGTGGGTTAACAAATCTAAGGTTACTTTATGGTTCCCAGTATAAATGGACATGGATGCTAGTGGTAGTAGCTGGCGCAGTTTGCAAGAGCTGGCACCTCTTTCTCAGCTTAGAAAGCTTACACTATATGGCCTAAAGAAGGTGCATGACAGCTGGATGGCTGGAAAGGCCATGATTAGCAGCAAACGCCACCTTGGGTATCTAGAATTGAACTACAGTGCAAGTAGACATACTCTTGGGGGACATACTATAGGGACAGGTGGTGCTGAGGCAGAGCAGCAGCAGCAACAGAAGGTGACCGAGGAGGTCTTGGAAAAGCTCTGCCCTCCAACCTGCATAGAGAATCTTACTTTGGAAGGGGGATACGTTGGTCGCCAGCTACCAAACTGGATGTGTGCTCCAGCGTCGGCGGACTTTAAGAGCCTAAGGTATTTGAGGCTGGAGAACCTGCCTTGCTGCACCCAGCTCCCTGATGGTCTATGCTGCCTTCCAAGTTTGGAAGTGCTGGACATCATGGATGCGCCAGCCAGCAAGCGTATTGGCCCCCAATTCCAAGCGTCATCCTCCGTGGCAGCTAGAGGTTCCACTGCTAGTACATCTGCACCGTTTCCTAAACTGAGACAGCTGTATTTGGATGGACTACGTGAGTGGGAAGAGTGGGAATGGAACGACTGTGAGGAGCATATGGATGTGGAAACTACCATAGCCATGCCTTGTCTGGAGGAACTCCAAATCATGAACTGCAAGCTGAGCTGTCTTCCAGCAGGCCTCGCCAGCACCAAGAGGCATACTCTTAGAGAACTATACCTTTACGAGCTCACCAACCTGACACGTGGAACTTGACGTGTTTGACTGCCCAAGAAGATCACAGCACTCGACAGCAGGTTGCAGAAGATTAGGATCGTTCGCTGCCCAAAGCTGGAGGTTCTAGAAGGTTCCAGAATACCAGCGAGCTGTAAACCCAAGGTATGTCGAGTTGGAATGCCACATTGGAAGGCACAACATTGTCTGCCTCGAAGATTGAGATGCGGACCAAGACTGGTAACTGCGAAGCTGCATCGAAGATGGCGCGTGTGTTCAGGTAAATTGCATTCTTTCACTAGGCCGGAAGTGAGTTTTCATATTTATTAATTATTGCTTGTACTCTGATTCGTTGCAGGAAAATCTTTCATTGGACCACACATAGAACAGCAGGGCATCAAAATATATGGTGATTAAACAAAGTGTTGCTACAGCCTGCCCGTCCGACGAGAGGACATCTAAAATTGTTAACAATCAATTGTCTTGGAACAAAAGAAAAACACAGTGCTTGTGTTCACCTTTTCCCTGTTCAAGTCTGGCCAAAGTATGTGTATTATCATCTCTTATATTTGTAATTATATTTTTTCTCTCAAATTATTACGTATTTTCAAGTGTCATTATGCACTGACCTTGTAATTAATGTATGCAGGCATCCAGGATGCTTATGACAGACACATGATGTTAGCTTGCTGTGGGGGGTACAACCCCGGATACCCACGGCAGACCACGTGGTCTGCGCCCCCAGGGGCGGCCCAGCCCACAAGAAAACGCCTTTGCGGGGCACGACGCTGCTCGGCGCCTCCCACAAGACACCGGGAAGATATCCTGAAGATACTACGAGATCTGTTAGGATACGTATGATCCCATGATTCCTATAATCTGTTATTATTTTCAGGTTATCTACTAGATCTAACCGACTTGTAACACTGCCCCCCAGACTATAAAAGGCGGGTAGGGACCCCCTCCGAACACACGCAATATCATACGATAGCCAATACAATCCAACAGACCACAGGAGTAGGGTATTACGTCATACTGACGGCCTGAACCTGTCTAACTCGTGTGTCTCTGTTGCCTTCTTGTTCTCGATTACACGAATGTCTGCCGATTAATCTACCTTCGTAGGATACCCCTCGGAGGACTGCCGATGATATTCTGTCGACAGTTGGAAAAGCTCTGCCCTCAAAACCTGCCTGGAGAGATTTATTTTGAGAGGGGGATACGTTGGTCGCCAGCTACCAAACTGGATGTGTGCTCCAGCGTCGGCAGAGTTTAAGAGCATAAGGTATTTGAAACTGGAGAACCTGCTTTGCTGCACCCAGCTCCCTGATGGTCTATGCTGCCTCCCAAGTTTGGAAGTGCTGGACATCACGGATGCGCCAGCCATCAAGCGTATTGGCCCCCAATTCCAACCGTCATCCTCCGTGGCAGCTAGAGGTTCCACTGCTAGTACATCTGCACCGTTTCCTCTGCTTTGTAGCGTATTCACCACATGAACGGACATGTATGTCAGTCCTCTGCTTTTCCTAAACTGTATGTCAGTCCTCTGCTTCGTAGCGTGCAAGAACTGTATGTCAATCCTCTGCTTCGTAGCCTGCACCAACACATCCTCTGCTTTGAACGGAAGGAAACCGTAACAGAGCATAGCAGAAAGCCAACACCACCTGCAACTGCGCTACTTTTGGGCCACCATGGTGTTCTCCTCCGTCCAACTGGATGGCAGAGTGATGGGAGCATATACAGACAAATATATATGCATCGGAACCAAGAAATGAGAAAAGACATACAAACAAATATATATGCATCGGAATCAAGAAAAGAGAAACAAACGTATACAAACAAACAATTCGGCGCCGTTGGTCGGGAAAATAAAGCTTGTGTTAGACGTTAAATGAACAGTATCCCAAGTTATATAGTACTGATGAGGACATGTACAGACGGTGATTTATTACCGATTGCATTGTCTAATGGGGACGAACAAGACTGATAGGCTAAGTCTCCGTCGTTTATCCGATGGATCAATCAATTTCTAGTACTACTCTGTAGCTGGTAGGGGACATAGATGTCGCCGCCAAGAGCTGGATATCGGCACCCGTAAACACCACCAAGAGCAGCAGTGCCGGCAGCAGTAGTGAGCGTGCCTGGACCCAAAGAGCAGTTGTTGCCGCGTGGTCGAAGAAGAGGGGAAGGAGGCAGGGCGCCATTGGAGGGGTCACCGGCTGGAGCAGCCGAGCTCCGCAGCGGTCCGAGAGCGGAGGAGCAGCCCGAGAGCGGATGAGAGCCCGCACCCGTGCCATGGATGCTCGCCTGCACCCGCCCCGTGGATACCCTGCCCGCGATCGCGTGGTGGTAGGCGAGGGCTCCGGCGGAGTGGCTCGGTGCAGATCCGACGAGTACTCGACCGCGCCACCGGAGCTCCATGGCCAGCTTGCGCCGTCGCCCTTCTCGCATCATCACACAGGTGACGGGAATGCCAACCGGGTGCTTGGCCAAGCCAGGCCCCAGAAAACGAGCTCCACCAGCATTCTGTCCTAGCCAGGCCTTCTGAAGCCAGGCCACAGCACACAAAGCCTATCTTGGCTCCAGGGAACTAGGCCAGAAGTTGGCCACCTAACCAAACACAACATATGTCCCTTTGGCTCGTTGTGGGGCTAGTTGGTGCCTCTATAACAAACTAATCCAAAAATTGGCTGTGGCTAAACATGGGCCATGCATGCCGAAAGCTTGGACAAAATTTTGATGCTTGCTTCAAAACCATACCAAAATATGGCCAAGGCTAGAAAAATATTTGTTTGGACTAGCCATGTCTAATTTTGTCGCACGCTTTGAATAGGACGTGCCGTCTCTATATGCCATCATTTCAATTTTTTTTAAAGATTACACAGTCCAACGCAAACACTTGCAACGTACGTACACTCACCCCTATAAACGCATGCATGCAAACCCTAACCCTACGAGCACCTTCGAAGGCCGAGCTGGCAAATCCTCGAGACGAGATTGACAAAGTCCCCCACATGCGTCTCGCTGTCGACGTGAACGTCACCTACCAGTGAAAGCACAAAGCCGTTAAATCTTTGCAAGGCACTCCCACGCGGAGTTGAACCAGGACCACATATACTACCGTGGCTATTGTAACCACCGGGCTATATGCCCTTTTGCTATATGCCATTATTTCTTCTTTGAAATATAGACATGTGAGACCTTGTTTTGCAGAGAATCATAAAGAATAAAAAAGAAGTGACGAGAAATAGATATTAGTATTTTCAGTTTGATAATTCAAAAAAAAAATCTGGAATAATACTGCAAAGTTGTTGGCCGATCCACATCGGAGGGGTGGGTGATGCGTGATGACTGATGCCAGCAGCCCCGATGGACAAAGTCTCCATCACCAACATGGTTCTTTCCCTAAATTTCTATATCATCGCCGGGGGGGCCGGCATTGCTATCTATAGTGTTTGACACACACACACGACAACGCTGGCCCTGCCATCCTACCATCACGTTATATAATTGCTAGCTATCGCTAGGTACCATCACCAACTATACAGAAAAGCCCCGCCCTCCTTGCCGAAGGTGCTTCCGGGAGAGGAGAGGAGAGGAGAGGAGACTGCTGCTACCTGGTGGCGGTATCCAACTGAGATCCACTGAGAAGCAACAAGGGGTGAGTACAGCTTCGTTACATCTGCTGTATTTCTATATATTTCTTTGCTTGCTTTGCTTAATGATGATGATATGACGAGCTCTATCCATGTCGATATGCTCTCAAATTACATTGGCTTGCTTTCCTTACTACTGTAGCGACTGCCTACACAAGTTAGCAATTTTTTTCTTGGCTTTAATTAACTTGCCTTCCTCTTCCTTTGCACGAACGATTTGTAGCATGCCCCATGTTCTAATTAAAATAATGCCTTCTGTTCTACACTTAATTAGTCAAAGCATGGTCGTCCTCTGCTTTGCATGAGTACTATGCCCATGATGTATTTTTGGTTGTTCAAGTATAGCGTCAACGTGATGTTCCATGCCCATGATGTATGCTATCCATCACTGAAGTATTGGATGACATGTTGTCGAGATGTGATGAGAGTTAAATAGTGGAATCACTGTTTGTGCTCGGAATACTCTCTCCACATTATTCATGGGGAGTTGTATTCACTACTACAGAAAATTTGTTTCACCCCCGGTTCAAAGGCCACTAGAGTCCAGTGGGGTGAAAAAACAGTGGTGACAAATATCGTGGTTATCATCGCCAAATCATACACCGAACTGGAGGTGAAAGCATTTTTCACCGCCAGTTTTTCACCCACTACGCATGCACTTACGAATCGGCGGTGCACCGCCGGTTTGAAGGTAGAAGGTCTCTCCAAGAGAAAGAGATTAGAAACATATGGGTTGATATGTGCCGGGTCGTCACGCGCAAGATTATTCGCTTTGAAGGGAATTGTTTTGATGATACCTCTGAGTTAGCACAGCCATAAAACAGAGACCTTGTTGATTTTGCTAGGCTTGATCTGAATAAAGATGATTTTTAGTGAATTTCAAGACTTCATACAACATATGAGTTCCGCCGTATGCACATGCTGGCAACGCGGTGTGGGGAACGCATCCGCGGGCATCGGCTCGGGGAGGTGGTGGCCAGTGAGCTACGCCTGTTCCGCCGTGAGACGATTCGGAGATTGAGAGAGAAGGGAAGGGAAATCCCCGTTTTGCCAAGAAATTGCTAAATTACCCTTATCCGAAAAATAATAAATTAAGAAAAAATTGGAAACTGGCCCACTAATTTTGGTACTGGCCCCAAAATTGGAAGCAACAAGGGGTGTGTACAGCTGCTGTATTTCTTTGCTTACTTTGCTTAATGATGAGCTCTATCCATGTCGATATGTTCTCAAATTACATTGGCTTGCTTTCCTTACTACTGTAGTGACTGGCTACACAAGTTAGCAATTTTTTTCTTGGCTTTAATTAACTTGCCTTCCTCTTCCTTTGCACGCACCTCTAAAGTAAGGCATAACTTGCGTAGCCTCTCTATTGATGGAGAGTGAGAAGGGTGGTTTTAGATTGCCAAAGAGATGGAGAGTGCTTTAGAGAGTCTATAGGAGTCTGCCTTTTTGTTTTGTTTTCTAAATTTTATGATAAAGCGGTGTGTAGAGATCCTCTTGGAGAAGTTTGTTTCTCTAGCTAGCTATACATGCATGCATGTTCTATTCACATTAATGCAGGATCAAACCTGTAAAATGTATCTGTAGCGAATCTACATGTTGACTGCAAGTTCTATCATTCTAAAAAAAGGAAAAAAGAATGAGCGAAATCGGTAGCTTGAGCGAGGCTGGTTCTTTTCCAGCTTTAGTTTTAAACTCCCCGCTGCTCGCCTTTTGGTGTAAGTATAAGCATACTAACGTCTTGATCTTTGAACTCCCAGCTGCTCGCCCTTTTGGTGTGAGTAAGCATACTAAACATCTAGTATCCCTTGGAAAATCCTAATTCACTTTAAAACAATAGATCTAGATTGAAAAAAAAGAATTATCATGATCCAAATTATATTATGAGGGTCTAGTATAAGGTGATTTAGTACAAGTGGCACAAAAGAATAAATGACCAGTGGTTCTTCTGATGAAACAAGTGTATGATTCTGATGTAATTGTATATGTATAGGACGGACGTCTGCGGGAGCCATGGCCGCAATCTTGGATGCTATGGGACCCTACGTGATGCAGCTGATAGCCGACATGGCAACAAAAGAGGTGAAGATGTTGCTGGGCATATCTGGCGATATTGAGAAGCTAGAGAACAACATGGAAAGTATCAAATGCTTCCTTGCTGACGCTGAGAGGAAGCGCGTCACTGAATTGAGGGTGCAAAGATGGGTTCAGAAGCTCAAGAACGCCATGTATGACGCCACTGACATCCTAGACCTATGTCAAATCGAAGCTGACAAGCAGAGGGAATCGAAAGGTAGCAGCATGGTTGAAATGGCTCCAGGTTGCTGCCGGCCATTGCTCTCCTGCCTACGGAATCCTGTGTTCGCACACAAGATAGGTAGCCGCATCAAGGAGCTCAACCAGAGGCTGGACAACATATATGAAGAGGCTCACAAGTTCAACTTCATCAATCTAGGATCCCACCCAGAACAGAGGATGTCCACTGGAGAGAAGGTGACATCTGAGTTTGTTGAGTCAGCTATTGTTGGTGTGAAAATTGAGAGGGAGACAAGGGAGCTTGCTCAAATGCTAACCATCAATGGACACCACGACATCAAAGTGGTGGCCATTGTGGGCACAGGTGGCATGGGCAAAACCACCTTGGCCCAGAAGATCTTCAATGAGACCACTGTCCAAGGACACTTCAAAGTGAAGATATGGCTAAGCATCACCCAACGCTTTGATGAGGTTGAGCTTCTCAGGACAGCAATTGAGCATGCTGGGGGAGTCCATGGTGGGGTGCAAGACAAGACCCTCCTCTCATGGAGGCTCACCAACACCTTGTCCATGGGTAGGTTTCTCCTGGTCCTGGATGATGTGTGGAGTAATGTAGCATGGAGCAATGTGCTTAGTGTTCCAGTCAGAAATGCAAGTAAAAATCAACAGGGCAATTGGGTGCTAATCACTACAAGATTAGAAGACCTAGCTCTACGGACCGGAGCCTCCTTCTACCAACATCATGTCAGCCCACTCAACGAAGATGATGCTTGGTCCTTGCTCAACAAACAATTGCCGCCAACACCTGGTCAAGTTAGTGAACACATATACCATTTATTTTGCAGTTTAATGCACATTATTCCCTTAACTCTATCTATTCAGGGTCTATTTTGACATAGTAGGTTTAGAAAACTATGGTATTACAAACTTGTTACAATATACAACTCCTAGTAAAGCCATAAATACGCATCCAAATTATTAAGCTTTGATGTTGAATCTAAAGTGACTCATGAATATGCATCTAAATTATCCACACTAATCCATTACATGTCCACCTATACAGATTTGAACCTTTGAGATATAAGTCTTAAAAGTTTGTGGAAATGTTTAGTACCTATATCTAATCAAATTGCTTGTCTTTGTGCCCTTTGTCTCTCTTTTATTCTTTATACATAATAACCATATAGATACTCTGTTACCTCTACCGAAGTGTGATAATTTGACCAAGTAATCTATATGTTTTTCATTAATATTCACTATTTCTTCTTTTTTGTATCACAAAAATGTGTGTCCGCAATGGTTATAGTCCATGATGAGCTACGATGTCATGGACTACATCTTTTATCCTATTATTAGTCATTGTAATTTTCTATGCATATATCTTAAGTTGAAACTCTAGTTGTATATTCACCTATTAAAAAATAGCAGATATTAGGGAATGACCCCCATTACATGGAAGGAGCCACCTTGCAACAAGACATAAAAGCTTAAGAGATCCGAAAGACAACATCCACAGTGATAACCTAAACAACACATATTTGAGAATGATTTCCAAGTTAAATCCCACAAAAGTGCCAAAAAGTTTTGACAATGGCTCATTGGAAACATGGTGAACATTGTGTAACACACCAGCCCGTTAGAAGCATGTAGTTGTGTTGTTGGCCCATGCGTCCCATCTGCCAAATGAGGAGTTATAGTTGGTGCGTTTAGTACCACCTTGGAAGCTTAGGAGCGTGAGGGCGCGTGAGGGCTAGCTTATAATCCTTTTCATTCCAATTGTAGCACCTCTGGGTTAACCTTTTTATTATACAAAGTGATGATGAAAGTGCAAGAGATGTGCTATGTAGACCCGTTCCACGTGAGGAGATGGTGTTATAGGTTGTATTCAGAGCATCAACTCTTTTGGCATGTGACCAGGGAGGGGTGTACCAAGGGGTGGTTCTAGGCATCTGTTGTGTGTGGTGAGCTACCGAGGACATCAGCCCTTCATGGGATGAATGTAACACCTCCGCCTGTTAGATGCCTGTTGGTCGCCCATGTGGCACATGAGCAGTTACAATTGGTGGGTTTATTACCACCTTATATATTTATGAGGGTGAGGTCTTGTCGTTCGAAAAATAGCATCTTTGGGTTAATCCTTTTACACAAATTGAGGACTGAAGTGCAGGAGAGGTGCTATGTGTATGCAGACCTGTTGCACTTGAGGAACTGGGTCAAATAAGCAAATTCCGGATGCAGAGTATTACACACTGTCATCGGATAATGGCACCAAAAACTTCCTAGTGATGCCCTTGAAACTGTATTAATTATTGCTTCCGTCATTCAAAAATAATTCTCATTTTTTGTTTTATTTAAAAACTTGTTCGGACAAATGACACATCTTTTTTCAAAACTCTTAGGCATTCTTTCATAGCAACGCATGTGCCTTCTTTCATATATTAGAGACCAAAAGGTTTCTTTATCTTTCATCAATCACAATTGCCCGATGGGATCCAACAGACTCAATCTATTCCATTTGTGTACAAGTTAGAGTAGGATGTCTAAGCATGATGCAGAGTCCATTTCCAAAACAAATTGGAATACAAAAGTGTTACCATGGTCCACCACATTTACCTATGTCCGTACAAGTTAAGTGTTTAGGCGTGGTGCATAGCCCGATTCCAAAATGAAATGGAACAAATAACATGATTGTTGAGAGTTTCCTCCCGTACACATATGAGTAAAAATATAGCATGTGTCAAGGCACAATATAGAGTTTGATTTTAGATGAATTGAAACACATGAAGTGATTACTAAATAGATATCCAGCACTACATGAGTAATCTAACTACATGACAAAGTTCCCATTGCAACGCACATGTATGTTTGCTAATAATAACCTAAAGAAAACCCCTAATATGCATCCAAATTATCCATCTCTATCATCATGAAAATAACAAAAGTAACACCTAAATATGCATCTAAATTACCCATATTTTTCATTAGTAAAAATAATCTAGGTAACATAAACATCTACATCTAAATTATCGACTTGTACGACTATAAAAAGGTAATAAATGTACGTCTAGATTTGCATCAATATTATTATTTTTTTAGTATTAAACATAATCTAAGGTCACTTATAAGTCTCCAATAAATTACTCATCTCTCCCATCTACATGTAAGATTGGCCACTAAATCATAATTTGATTTTTTTCAATTTATGCATATTTAAGGCATGCTTGATTGGCTCTCGAAATTTTCCATGCCAAATATCCAGTTGTGAAAAGTTGCACAAAAATATTTGTCATCGATTTGTCAACCTAAATGTGCGATGTAGGCAAATTTAGGTAGCAAACTGAATGGAAACCAAAAATTTAGCATCCATCAACAAATCAGCCAATGCTCCCAATGTGAGGTGGTCCCACAAATTCCAAACTGAACCTTTCGACTCTCTCTGTTCCATTAATAATGCAATTCTCACTTCCCAAGAAGTCAAGTAATTTAAATTTTGATCAAAATTATATAAGAAACTACTAACATTTATGATACAAAGTAAGTGCCATTAAATTATTACATAATATATTTTCATAATAAATTTGTAGGGAGACATAAATGCTAATATTATTTATTAAAATTTTGTCACTGGAGCTATTTCGGCTAGCGCGAATCCCATAATTGCTCTTTTTGTGACAGGGAGTATTTATCATTTTAGCTTCTTCCGTCCGCGCAGGCGGGGCAGCATATACAAAAGATTATATAGTATAACAAATCGGCTAACTGCTTACCATTATTTTGCAAATTAAATATTGTAAATATGTTTTATGAGTGGAAATGGTTGTTTGTGCTGATAGGTACATGATACAGATCACCTGAAAGTTGTCGGGATGAAAATTATCAGTAAGTGTGGAGGTTTACCACTTGCTATCAAAGTGATGGGAGGACTGCTAAGTACGAAGCCCCGAAGCGAGGGTGATTGGGAGGCTCTTTTGAAGCATCATGCTTGGTCAGTAGCTGGATTGCCTAAGGAACTGCACAACGCGATCTACTTGAGCTATGAGGATTTGTCTCCCCAGCTGAAGCAGTGCTTCCTATACTGCTCACTTTTCCCTAAAGGTACAACTATTTGGCAAAGTGAAGTTGTTCCGATGTGGATCAGTGAGGGATTTATCCATCCACCAGACAGAAGTAGTAGTTCATATGATGACTGGCTAGAAGAAATAGCAGATGGGTATTACCAGGAGCTAATCACGAGGAATCTTATTGAACCAGCAACAGAATCAGCTCTCACTCGATACTCATGCACCATGCATGACGTGGTGCGATCTTTTGCAGAGTTTATGTCTAAAGAAGAATCATTGGTGGTCCAGGATCAGCAAGATGATGGTGGTAGCAAGATCAGCCATGTACGTCACTTGTCTATAGGATCAACCGAGTCAGCACTAGAATGGGATATTCTACAGAAGCACAAATCAGTAAGAACATTAATTATAAATAAAAGAATTAATGTTCAGCCTAGTGACTCATTTGGGAGATTGTCTACCCTAAGAGTGCTTTTTATAAGGGGTACTGATTGTGATAGATTGGTTGACTCTCTATGTCGGCTGAGGCACCTAAGATACCTCCACTTCCAGGATACAAATATATCTAGGCTACCTGGAGACATTCGTAGGATGAAGTTCTTGCAGCACATTTTGGTGAAGGGATGTCCGCAGCTAGACCATCTTCCTAGCTGCATTACACAGCTTCTGCATCTAAGAACTCTTAGCATGTATGGTTCCCATGACAATGTTTTAATACCCAAGGGGTTTGGTCAGTTAAAAAATCTAAGAACACTTTATGGGTTCCGAGTACATTTGGACAAGAATGGGGGCACGGGCTGGTGCAGCTTGGAAGAGATAGGGCCTCTGTCCCAGCTTAGGGAGCTTACTTTACATGGTCTAGAAAATGTGCCTGCTAGCTCATGGAATGGCCATGGTTAGTAGCAAGGAGCACCTTGATTACTTTGTACTAAAGTGGAGTAGCAGCGGATTCATGGAACTGAGGGATGAAATCAACAAGCAGCAGCAGCAGAAAGTAGTGGAGGAGGTAATTGAGAAGCTCAGCCCTCCATCCAGCATACGGCATCTACACATGGAAGGATACTTTGGTAGCCGGCTACCAAATTGGATGATGGCTCCAGATACATGTATCTTGAAGAGCCTGAGGCTTTTAAAGATGGACAAACTTCATTGTTCCACCCAACTCCCGAATGGTTTGTGCCTGCTCCCTAGTTTGGAGTCGCTGATCATTAACAACGCACCTACCATCAGGAGTGTTGGGCCTGAGTTCCAGTCACCCTCCCCCCTAGCAGTGGGTGGTATTATCACTGCTAGTTCAGTTGTAGCTTTTCCTAACCTGGCAACTCTTCGTCTGGCTGGCTTGTGTGAATGGGAGGAATGGGTCTGGGAGGAGCAGGGTGAGGATGTGACTGTAGATGCCATGGCAATGCCTGCACTCAAGGTTCTCGAAATTATTAACTGCAAGCTGAGCTGTGTTCCACCAGGGCTCGCTAGTAGCAGGAGGCATGCTCTAAGAGAAGTGCACCTGTACAAGCTGAGCAACCTGACATATATAGATAACTTCCCTTCAGTTGTGGAACTTCAAGTATTCGACTGCCCGGAGCTGAGAAGGATCAGCAATCTCTCCAAGTTGCAGAAAATCGAGATCTCATACTGCCCAAATATGGAGGTGCTAGGAGGAGTCTCGTCACTTGACAGCATGGAGATGGAGGACGGCACCATGGAGACAATTCCAGAATATGTGACAACAGTAAGACCAAGATATCTCAAATTGACTTGCAGCAAGGAGTTGTATGAGTCCTTGTTAACAGGAAGCTCATCTGAGTACGACAAGATCAGCCATATCAAGTCACGGACCATTTGTGCTGAAGATAAAGACTAATTGCTGCACGACCATACCAGAAATAAACCACGTACTATATTTTCAGGTAACAGGTGTTCCACATTACTTTTGGTTCACAGTGCAGTGCACCGCACCTACATGTGCAGTCGTAGTACTTACTACGTAGTAGTACCGCTTAATACGCACTCAATTTTGAAGTATCATTATCCATTGATCCTGTATGTAACTAATATATATGCAGGGATCATTATGCCGGTGGGTGTGGTCAGTGGTCACACCCAGACTGTGTACAGAGGCCTACGAACGACATACTGAGGAATCATTGTAACCGGAGGCACTCTTGTATTACTTGGACCTCTATATTTCATCTACTATGTATGTTTTTTATTGAAGTAATGGACCTATGTATATTTGTACAAGTAATGAACCTGAGGTGCAGGATTTGTAATAAACAGGGAGCAGACATCGGAGCACCATAATGGTATGCTGATCCCAGCCAGATCATCATGGTGATTATGATGTGCTCTGCTTTCTGACGGAGACAGGGCAAATGTCCAGAACGAGCCTTCCTTGTGAGTTGTGGATAACAGATGAACCAAGCATGGTGGCTTTGGTGGTCAAATCGACACTATTTGTCCGTCATTGTTTTTTGTCTTAAATCAGTCGTGATAACATTGTGAAGCAAAATCATCTAAAAAAAACTTGTGAAGCAAAATGACCAAAAAAAATAAAAGCCACCCTGTATTGCCCAACAGACCAATTCACAATTCCACTTGTAGAAGAAGATATCCGTCAAGTAGCATGTACATAATCTTTGTGAAAAAGAAAAAAAGTAGCATGTACATAATGATCTTGTTCTTCCCAGCACATTCGTGTAAAGCAAACGGATACTTGGATGACAACTACACTGAGTGGATTTTTTGTATGAGTCCTTGTTAATACGCAGCAGCTCATATGAGTACAACATGATGAGCCATATCAAGTCGCCCACTATCGACTACTCCCTCCGTCCAAAAAAGACCGTTGTTTTAAAAATGAACCTGAACAAGCACCTGTTCAGATTTATTCCTAAAACAACAGTCTTTTTTTCTGGAACAGAGGGAGTACAATCGCTGAAGATGAAGATTAATTGCTGCACAGCCATAACTGAAATAAATCACGTAGATATTCAGGTAACTAGTACTTATTACTTTTGGCTCACAAGGCAGTGTGCAGTCGTACTACTTTATGCAGTACCGCTTAGTACGCACTTTATTTTTTTTCAATTATCTTTATGCATGGTTCTTCAGTTATGGCCAAATAGTGTAACGGATTAACAACAGCCACAGTTAACGAGAGACTGCCCTCCTGGTGGCCCATCCAAACACGCCTGGTTGGACTGCATAGATGTCAAAGTGTGTGAGCTGGGCCTTAAAGCACAGTCCGGTCGCCTGAAGGAAAATCCAGATCAAGGCTGGATCCATTGAACCCCCTATTGGGCCCAAGAGCAGATAGGGTGTATTGTTGTGTTGTAGGGCCCATAATCTGCTCGACGCTACCCAGGAACTCCGATGTTGGCGCAGGCGGCTGAATGAGTGCCTCCAGCAACATATGATCCACGCCCATGCCCCCTGCGGGCCCCGACTCATCTCTGGACAGGAGTTCCATCACTGGGATGGGCTCGGCGCAAACCTCGCGCACACCCTACGTGTGTATGTACACAAGGAATGGAATGGAATCGAACAAAACATGCCAGCTTAGAGCATCGGCAATGTGTGTGTCGAAGCCGGTTCTATGCATTTAATGCATGTATAGGACCCGGTACGTCCCACTGTGGGGTGGTTTCGATGGAGGAGCAGGTCCAAGATATAGAACCCGCCCCCTTTGCAATAAAAAAATATATCACTCTGACACATGACACAGCTCCAACGGTTCCAACTGCCATGAGCCGATGAGCATACAGATTTCAACGGTCAAGTGAAATGCAGCGTCACTTGACCATTGCCTTAAAAAAAACAGTGTTCCTTGTTGCTTGCTACAGCACAACGCTTCTTAAAAAGGAGCCCCAGCAGCCTGCTTCCTTCCTCCCAACAATCCCCCCTGCCTCCTCGTTCCCAGCGGCCTCCTCCTTTGCTCCCATCAATCTTCCCCTGCCTCCTTGTTCCCAACAGCCTACACAAAAATAGAGAAGCAAAATAAAAACAACTCAATACTCATATTTCTTAGTTCATATGGAGCCCTCAGAGGGAAGTTTTGGTAGGTTGCTCGCCACTGATCCCAGAAATCGAAGAGCAGATAACACATGCTTCCAGCACATGCCAAATTTCGCACAAACACTTTCAACCAGACTCAGTTCCCCCCCCCACCACCACCATTCAACCATTCCCATTATCCCCAACATAGTCAACCTACTCATGCCATGCACAACTTGAATCCCTTTGGTGGTGTAGGCAACCTCCAACAGTATGCCGAGTGTTCACCAAGTTATCAAGGTTTCAACCACTACTCAACTTTAGCTTCCCAGGTAGAATGTTCGCATGACTTAGATTCAGCAACCCCGCAATCGCAAATAAGAGAGCTGGAGCAAGATGAAGAAAAGGAAGATTCAAGCGCCAGCAGCCCTGATGAAGGAAGGAGGGCTGTGAGAATTAATTACATTGAGGACGAGAACCTACGCCTTGTAAGTCTTTGGATTAAGCATTCAGTAGATCCAATTCGTGGCACAGATCAGAGCAGAGAGGCCTACTAGAACAAGATAGCAGAAGCGTTCAATTCGGGCCTGGCTAAAGGTGCAAGAAGAAGGTCAAAGGGATAGCTCAAAAGCCATTGGGGAAGAATTAATGCAGTTGTTATCAAGTTCAATGGGGTCTATGGTCGAATGACCTTTTGTAGTGAGGAATCTGATGACATGCTGATGGACAAAGCACGTGCTACATTCAAAAGAGAAAACAAGAAAAAGCCATTTATGCTTGAATATGTCTAGAAGATTTTGAGGAAGGAACCCAAATGGTATAGAAGTATACTGTATATCTGGTATGGATTGTTCAGAGAAGAACAAAGGGACAAAAGTAGATGAATCTGGAGCATACACTTCATCTTTCAACCAAGACACAGACAAGGAGGAAACATTCAAAGAAGTGCGCCCAGAGGGGTAGAAGAAAGCAAAAGCTAGGATGTGAGGAAAAGGAAAGGGAAAGGCTATACCACAATCTCCCCTAGGCTCATAGCCAGATGAAGACATGGTTTTGTTTCACGATGCTATGTTGAAGAGAGCAAGTGCACTAGAGAAAACAGTAGAAGCATCAAAGGAAAACGTTAGAATGGAAAAGGGTACATGCAGATTTCGGATGAGAAAGCACATATTTTTGCAAATTGTGGAAGTATTAGAAAATTGGTCCCCGTATTTTCAGTTAAGGAGAGATGCATTCGGTAAGGTTGGTCTTTCACCGCTGCAGAAATGGAGGGCTGCCCTCCTAATGTTAGAAAATGGATCACCAGCAGACCTTATGGATGAAGCATTTGGAATTGCTAAAACCACAGCTTTAGAGTGTGTAATCAAGTTTGTTCAAGGTATTAGACACATATATGGGGAGAAATATCTTAGAAGACCTAATGGTGAGGATATCCAACGGTTACGTCAAGTTGGAGAAATATCTTAGAAGACCTAATGGTGAAGATATCCAACGGTTCCTTGGCTTCACAGAGAATCAGAGTTGAGCCACAGATTCCAAAGGAGAGCAAGGAGAGTCTTCGTTCCATCATGGCAAGTTGGCAACATGCTCGTCACAGCCTTCAAATAGTAACCTCTAAAACTCAGTAGTACTGGATTACTATGTTACTGTAACATGCTACTGTAATTGCTTGAGATTGCTGACTCCTTTGCCTGAATCATATTAGGCCTGTCTGTCTATCAGTAGTTCAGTAGCACCTGAACCTGAATCTTTGCACACTTGGCAGGCCATCAGATAAAAAATAATCGACTGTCATCTGAGATACTTTTTTTTTCTTGTTGACGTCAGATGCATAGAGTCATAGACAGCATGACGGCATGACACTTTCATTCGTCAACGTTGCCTGATGAGCCACCACCTAATCAAAATTAATGCAGGAAACAGTATGTGTTATGGATGCACCATGCCCTGTTCGATTGGCTTATAAGCCATACTTTTTCAGCCAACGAATAGTATTTTTCTCTCACAACAAATCAGCCAACAGTTCTTTCAGCCATGACTTATCAGCCAAGCGAACAGGGCAAATCAAGATTTGGTCAGAGTCAAACTAATCTTAATCTGACTGAGTTTATGTAAAATTGTATTAGTGTTTAACACTCCAAGCAGGTATATTATGAAGATATATTCAATGAAAAATCTCATGAATGATTACTTAGTAGTATGATAAGAAGTAATATATTTTTATACAAATTTAATAAATTTTTTGTCTAATGCTATTTGAGAATTGAATCCATTTTGGAACGGAGGCAGCAGACAAAAGTAGATGAATCTAGAGCATACACTTCATCTTCCAACCAAGACACAGACAAGGGGGACACATTCAAAAAAGTACGCCCAGAGGGGCAGAAGAAAGCAAAAGCTAGGATGAGAAGAAAATGAAAGGGAAAGGCCATACCACAACCTCCCCTTGGCTCGCAGCCAGATGAAGACATGGTTTTGTTTCACGATGCTATGTTGAAGAGAGCAAGTGCACTAGAGAAAACAGCAGAAGCATCAAAGGAAAATGTTAGAATGGAAAAGATATAAAAGTACATGCAAATTTCGGATGAGAAAGCACATATTTTTACAAATTGTGGAAGCATTAGAAAATTGGTCCCCGTATTTTCAGTTAAGGAGAGATGCATTCGGTAAGGTTGGTCTTTCACTGCTGCAGAAATGCACGGCTGCCCTCCGAATGTTAGCATATGGATCACCAGCAGACCTTATGGATGAAACATTTGGAATTGCTGAAACCACAACTTTAGAGTGTGTAATCAAATTTGTTCCAGGTATTAGACACATATATGGGGAGAAATATCTTAGAAGACCTAATGGTGAGGATATCCAACGGTTACTTCAAGTTGGAGAGGCACGAGGGTTTCCACGGATGCTGGGAAGTCTAGATTCCATGCATTGGCGATGGGAAAATTGCCCACATGCATGGAAGGGACAGTTTACCCGTTGTGACTATAAGGTACCCACTATCATGCTCGAAGCTGTTGCCTCCTATGACCGCTGGATTTGGCATGCCTTTTTTGGCACACATGGTTCGCACAAAAAAAAAAGAAAAAAAAAAACAGACGAAAGTGAAATGGAGGCGGATAGATTACTTGCAACAGCTAAAGCAGTAGCAGCTGGAGGTGGAATCTGACAAGCTCGACTCCAACGGGCCAGATTAAAGTAGATTCTCAAGACAAAATGACGCAGCTATCTACTGCACTTTTTGATATCGCAAGTAACCTCTAAAACTCAGTAGTACTGGATTACTATGTTACTGTAACATGCTACTGTAATTGCTTGAGATTGCTGACTCCTTTGCCTGAATCATATTAGGCCTGTCTGTCTATCAGTAGTTCAGTAGCACCTGAACCTGAATCTTTGCACACTTGGCAGGCCATCAGATAAAAAAAAATCGACTGTCATCTGAGATACTTTTTTTTTTCTTGCCGACGTCAGATGCATAGAGTCATAGACAGCATGACGGCATGACACTTTCATTCGTCAACGTTGCCTGATGAGCCACCACCTAATCAAAATTAATGCAGGAAACAGTATGTGTTATGGATGTACCGATGTACTACCTCTGCCCTAGAAAGATGTAAATCTAGATTTGGTCAGAGTCAAACTAATCTTAATCTGACTGAGATTATGTAAAATAGTATCAGTGTTTAACACTCCATGTAGGTATATTATGAAGATATATTCAATGAAAAATCTCATGAATGCTTACTTAGTAGTATGATAAGCAGTAATATATTTTATACAAATTTAGTCAAATTTTTTGTCCAATGCTATTTGAGAATTGAATCCATTTTGGAACGGAGGTAGGAGTATATTGTCGTCAAGCCTTGGCTTGAAGGACCGTTAGTAGGATACCATAGTATATATCAAGACACACATGCTTAAATTAAAATGACCATATCACAACACACACGTCATTATAATTAAAAGTGATGACTGATCAGATATGGCTTGGAGATATAATTCAGAGAGTGTGGCATATATAAGCCATGTTTCAGCCTTGCCAATAGTACCAGCACATGAAAGTAGTAGATCACGGTAAAATGTCTGCTTGCTCTGCATAGATTCTTAAGATAAAGGTATAATTGAATTTGCATCCAACGGGGGTATATGGTCTTAAGGGCAAATTTTCTGCATTCCCAAGACAAAATGCAGCTGCTATATGCCTATATCCTGCACTTTTTGGCATTGCAAGGAACATACTCATACCAGCTCTGATCTTAACTGATCCACAGTTGGGTCCACATACAGTGCTTGCTTTCTTAGCTTCCTTCCATGGCTTCAAACTTCAGCGTTGGGCTTTCTTGCTTCCATGGCTTCAAAGCTCAGAGTTGAGCCACAGACCAGATCCATTCCAATTTCCAATGCAGGCAGAGAAAGGAGTCAACACATCTGCAACATTATCGTACCAACCTTCAAATAGTAACCTCTGCAATTAACAGTAATAGACCTGGACTACTGAATTGTGAATTCAGATATTATCAATAACTGGTGAGGTGAGTTAGTACATAGCTAGGCATGTCTGCATAAGTACCACCTAAATCCTGCTCACATGGCATGAGTTCAGATAATGAAGGACCAGAAACAGTGACCATAGGGGGGGTGAATGGGAGCCTCAAAAATTTTCAAAATATTTGGCCGCTGTCCCAAAATCAAACCCCAAAAGCCAACGCACGCAAGATCGACTTGTTCATGAGCCAACAGGGGGCTGGGTACCTCCGGGGATGACCAAAGAGTACTTCGGAACAATCGAGAACCAACGGAAACAAGCACACGATGGAACGCGAAAAATCAGCACACACTGGATAGGGGCGGACAGTCTGCGGTCTAGGCCCGGACTATCTGCAGTTCCACTCCCGGACTGTCTACAGTCCAACACCGGACTGTCTAGCGTTCAAACTCTGAAAAACGACTGAGAAAAAAGTTCTGGTCTCGACGTGCACTGCAGCGGCAGACTGTCCGCACCCTGATGGCAGACTGTCTGCGCCTGAGCTGAGCGACGCTTCCTGGACGACAACGACGTGGACCGAGCAGTCGCGGGTCTGCTCGCAGCCAGCACTGGGAACGAGAGCGGCAGGCGCCGAGCACTACGTCAGATATGGTTTGTAGGGGTGGCTAATAAGCATTTGTAGGGGCGGTTCGACCAGCCGCCCCTACCATACCGTCTCTACAAATCATGCATTTGTAGGGGCGGTTCCCAGACCGCCCCTACAAGCGGTTCCCAGACCGTCCCTACAAATCGATTTGTAGAGGCGGTTGGTACTATAGCCGCCCCTACAAATCGATTTATAGGGGCGGTCTGGGAACACCAGCCGCCCTTACAAATTTTTTTGTAGGGGCGGCAACAGTACCAACCGCCCCTACAAATCATTTTTCCGCCAAAAAAAATTTAAATTTACAATTCAAATTCGACCAGAACATATATTTTTCATGCACAACTCCATCATGACTTATCTTCTTCTATGATTATACTGAAACTCAATGACAATACATGACAATACACAAGCATGGAATGGAATTCACTTTGAAGATAATCAAAAGTCTAAGACATGCCTAAGAACAATAAAAGCCATCTGAAAGTGTTTGCCGATGCCTATCCACTTCCTTAAAAGATGAAGCACGGCTGATTCACATATCATTGCCCAGTAAAATGTGTCTTGAATCTTGAGAGTGTAGTGCTTAACAATGGACTATATACTAAAAATCCCACCTGTTCTAGAGATCTCCTCTTGGCAATTCTGATACCCAAACAGAAAGTACGAGAGTCATTTCTCGATAGAGAAATCTTGGTAGGTCCCTCCTTAACGTAATCTGTTAACTGGGAACATAGAAATGTTCAAGGTCCAAAGGAGATATACAATAGAAAACTGTAGCTGATGAATGCAGGAAGATGATGTAAAAAAATGTCCACTGCCTTAGCAAAAAAGTAAACAGAATAGCAAATTTTGAAACAAAAAATACTTACTAGTGGACCATCGTCTCTACCATTGGCCCCTAACTTTTGGGTAGGTTGCCTGTTAACCACCCTAACATAAATACCTGACAAAGTAAGAATTACCAACATAAATAGTTCAGATATAGTATAATTGAACTTACTGTCAGAATAGCTGCCAAAGCCTATATCATAACTACAGCTAGAAGGATGTAAAATACTATTTTTGCTAAACTGCAGGTATAAATACAAGTACAAGCACAAGTCATAAAACATAGACTGAGGTGCATATACAAATCAACCCATAATAAGCCCCCCAAGAAAAGGAGAAAAGCATCACTGACTGTGCAACAAAGGATGAATCTTCCATTCTTCCTTGTACACATTGTGAAAAATAAAACAGGTGGCACTTAACTAAGTTTTTTAACTCAATAAACATGTACCATAATCCTATCAGAAAATATGACTCATTATACATAATAAGCCACTGCATATACCATTAACTTGCATGTCAAAGTGTAAAGGCCAGTGCATCCTAAAAGGTACTTTGTTACTGAGAAGGATACACCAAACCTGCTTAAGAAAAAAAATCGATTCAAAGTCTAAGTAAATAACGGATACGTATAGGTTGAACATAGTGGCTGCAAATGAAACTCAAGGTAGGAAATCAATACACGCCGGTAGTACAATAGTAACTAAAAAGGAGCACGTGTTGATTATTCCATGATGATCCTAAACAAACCTAATGGTTCAAGGAGAATGAAAAAAAAAGGAAATGGAATTGACCTGAATATCGCATTCAGCTTGCTATAGCATTTCTCTATTAGCTCTTGAAAGCTGAAAGCTTTTTGCGGTATACCGTACAGTATATGACCTGGACATAAGCAAGAATCACAAAAGGCTATGCATATTCCTACTTAACTTTTATAACAAAATGAAGCAATTTGTTCAACCATTTTGTTGCTCAGGACTCATATATCAACATTGTCATCCAAAGTACAATTATCTCATGTTTCTTCCTATAAATAACATAAGGAGTAAAGATGACTGCAGAAATCATTTAAGCTACAGCAGCAACACATAATGGAGGAGGCTGTTCATTCTATGCCATCCAGCAAACAAAAGTAAAACTCACATCATTCACATGTATTCATGCATTTAGGTCTGGCTTGTTGGGGAATTGAAAGAGTACTCAGAGGTCAGAGCAAAGAATATTGCCACCAAAAACAGAAGATAAAGCAAATGATTAACATATAAGATCTGATGATGACTCGATAAAAGATGTTTTCTAAAAATATTCAATGATTTTCTTAGCATTGCCATCCTGACTAGAATATGGATATCCATTTCTAAAATTCTTAAAAGAATTAAGTTGCAATTATAGAAAAATGCCCAATCATGATACAATACCTTTTTCATGCTGTATCAAAGTAAATTTATCCAAGGAAGTTATTTTACTTATTAGAAAATTAGACAACATGGGGGTCTAGCAAAGATGTTAACGATAAAAAAGGTTTCAACAGATAATTCAGAGGACACAAGACAGAACTGATTTGTACCATCCAAAAACATCAATAAGTGTGCTTTGTACCATCCAAAGATACAGAAGAAGCTGGGTTACCTTGCTGCCCTGGATGGAGTAGCCTCCGATCCTTTGCGTTGCTGGTACAGAAGGCGGCTTGGAAAGGAGAAAGGAGATGTCAGTCGAGGAGGATCTGGGCGGCCGGCGGGGAAAACAAACAAAGCAGCGGCAAGGCGGCGTAGATCCGGCCATAAGATTCAAAACCACATCCGCCGATTGACTGGCGTGCGACCAAAATCGATGGTGGATCCGGCCGGCCAAAACCACATCAGTGGCAAGGCGGCATAGATCCGGACTTGTTTCAAGTGGTGAAATGATACAGATAAAATAAAGGTAAAAACAGAAATGTTTTAACATGACAATAGTTTGGCAAATTGAAACTGATGCTGCTGCACCACAGTGCCGACCTCTCGACTAGCTGCTACTGCTGCTCCAGTGAGGGATCAAATCGAGAAATCGAGGGAGAGAGTAAGTAGGACGAAATCACCATTACCGAGGGAGAGAAAGAGACGGAACCTCAACAGATCCCGAGCGCTCCTTGACCTCGCCGAGGGGACGGTGGTGGCCGGCATGGAGGCACGGGACGGACCAGCCTCGCTGGATCTGCCAGCCACTCGCTGGGACGTGGGTGGATGCTTGGGCGCCATCGACAATGGAGATCTGGTGCGGGATCCCCGCCGCTGCAACCTCGTCGCCCATCTCCCTCCCTCTAGATCTCTCCCGTGGAGGGCCACACCCAGCGCTCGCTCTCCAGATTGCCTGCCTCCTCACCAGATATGGCCTCCGTGGAACCGTCGTGGTTGGGTGGAGGGGGAGGCGCGGTGGCAGCGGCGATGAGGAAGATAGGTGGCGACGACGGCGGAGGGAGAGGAAGAGGGCTGCAGATTCAGCCGGATTCGCTACCCGTGTACCGTAGCGGAGGGAGAGGAAGAGGCGACGACGATGGAGGGAGAGGAGAGGAAGAGAGGTGGCGATGACGGCGGGGAGGGAGAGGAAGAGGAGAGAGGAGAGAGGATGGGGCAGGAGAGGACGGTGCTTGATAAGTGCGGACCTGAGCTCTTCGGTTCACCGGATTAGATAATTTTTTCGGGTCCGCGCTCGTCCAGCAGCCACGCATTTGTAGGGGCGGCTCGTATTACCAACCGCCCCTACTGTTCCATTTGTAGGGGCGGCTCAATCACCAGCCGCCCCTACAAATAGCAACACCGGAGGCGGCTGGTGAGTGAGCCGCCCCTACAAATCCTACCCATTTGTAGGGGCGGCTCGTATCACCAGCCGCCCCTGCTGTTCCATTTGTAGGGGCGGCTGGTCTCGTGGATCCCGAACACGCCACTGTAGGGGCGGCTCTATCACCAGCCGCCCCTAAGAAAAATTTGTCCCGTTGCTACAAACCATTTTTCACGTAGTGGAGGAGACCGGAGCAGCCTGGGCTGAGCGGATGCTCACTGGAACAGAAAGGGGCGAGCAAAAGAATGAACGGGAAACTAACAGAAGGACCGGAGGAAAACAGGTGCTCGCCTGGATGATTGATGCACGTTGCTGCCAAAGCAACTTGGCCAGGAGATGCACATGACCAGGATGCTAGCACTGGCAGCTCACAGGTGCCCTCACGGAATCACAGCAAGAACCTGACGACGAACAGTAAAGAATGAACAGGAAAGGCGGCACCAAGAAATTCAACCAAATCCTACCCAAACCTCAATGATTCGTCCCTAGAATTTGCACAAGATAAATTCGACTTGCTACAAATCTATCCCCAAGAAATCATCGCCTGGGATTAACCCAAACTCCGAGAAAAATTCAGATTGTAGACAAGAATGAGTTTTTCTCCTCAAAACCAAAAACCAGATCGATCTACGAGCTCGTGCCAAATTGATTTGAATCACTGGAGGGATTAGTTCAGCACATGTCCTAGCTCGTCATGGATCAACCAAAAACTCCCCAAAACATCTCAATCCAAAAAGATGAAGCAAGAAATTAAGGGGAGGGAGAAGGACGACGAATATAGAACAGCAAACACAAAAATACACAGTTCAAAGAGATGAACCCCGGAGGGGAACGTGAGGTAAGGGCCTCACTTCCCAGCAAATCTCAGGTTCCAAACACGAATTACACAGACGAGTGAATAATCTGTGGACCTCTCTCAGGAACACTAAAGGGAGGGGAAAACCTAGGGCAAAGAGAAAATGAAATGGGAGAGGTAAGGCTGATTGTGGCACCCTCATCCTATTTAACAGGGCTATTACACAATCTCAGTTTTGCTCCAAGATATTTTTAAGTCGAACCACTTAACCCACGGGCGTTATGGTCCAACCCGAGATAGTCTTCATCCGACGGCCACCGCGCCCTTCATGAGATAGCTTCGCCTCGACGCGAACTCCTCGATGCCGTCACGTGCCGTCCATTCCTCCTCAGAACCTCCGTCCGGGTTTTGAGGCCAAACCCGCCAAACCGTCACCCGGTGGTTTTGAGGCTCAACCCACCAAACCACCACGAGTAGCGTACTCGATAAGCGTCCCCCGCCACTCGACGTGTGTCACCTCTGTCCTTGACCACCCGGGCGACAAGTCTTCCAGAGACTTTTTGATATCACAAGTAACATGATCTAGTCTTACCAGCTCTTGACAGAGATCCACAGTGCCTGCTTCCTTGGCTTCACAGAGAATCAGAGTTGAGCCACAGATTCCAAAGTCATCGTTCCATCATGGCAAGTTGGCAACATGCTCGTCACAGCCTTCAAATAGTAACCTCTAAAACTCAGTAGTACTGGATTACTATGTTACTGTAACATGCTATTGTAATTGCTTGAGATTGCTGACTCCTTTGCGTGAATCATATTAGGCCTGTCTGTCTATCAGTAGTTTAGTAGCACCTGAACCTGAATCTTTGCACACTTGGCAGGCCATCAGATAAAAAAAAATCGACTGTCATCTGAGATACTTTTTTTTTCTTGCCGATGTCAGATGCATAGAGTCATAGACAGCAAACGCACGGAAGATCGACTTGTTCATGAGCCAGCAGGGGGCTGGGTACCTCTGGTGATGACCAAAGAGTACTTCGAAATAATCGAGAACCAACGGAAACAAGCACACGATGGAACGCGAAAAATCAGCAAGAAGTCTCCGATATTATAAACTAAATGAAGCAATCAAATATATCAGACAAACATTGCTCAATCCACATATTTTGAACCTGTTTGACCAATGAAAATGCACAAAATGACTATTATATTAAAGTAAATTCATGTACATCATCTATTCAAAGTGCATGTCACAAGCGTGTAAATAATTTCAATATTATTTAGTTCTCTAAATCTATGAGACGCGACACGGTGTCCTTAGCAAATTCTTGAACTCGGCGACGTCTGGCTTCATCAACAAGCAGACGATTGCGTAGGCCTATAAACAAATAAAAAACTTTTGGTTCAGTGTTGTAGTCAATAAATTAAATCAATGAATTACCCCAAAAGAACCTCACTTTGAAAATCATGCGCCTGATTACAAATAGGACTGAATACCAATTCGCTGAAATCGTCAGTAGTGGTCACTCCGCCTATCATGCACGAGCAAAAAAAATGTAATAACTGATACTTTATTTAGTCAATACATATGAGGACATCAGTGATACAATACCTCTCTTTCTATTCATTTGTACATGGAGACCAGCTAAAATGCGCAACTCTGATGCCGCTCGCCGCCATTCCGGTAAGTGACGGCATATGTGTGTATACTTGACGGTTATTATGATGCAGTGGTACCTATGAGTTACAAAATTGTCGCACGAAATGGTGGTCTTACTTTCTTTCTTTTTAGTTGTAGGAGATGTGGAGGTGAAAAGTTGTAGTTTCTAGCTGTTCTAGAATTGCTAAACCATACAGAAATTTTTTTTTGCCTCATTAGCAGGCGTGTTGCTCCTGATCCATGTCCTCAACAGCTGAAAAAAAGAGACGATGACGACGACAACCAAGCATGTTGCTCAACCTCGAATGTGATCCTCTTAGTGCCTACCTCCAACGATTGATATGTCATGAAAACGTGTGGATTTTTTAGCTTGGGCATGGTTGCCCCACCCACTTGGCTGTCACCTATAGGTGTGAAAAAAGGGAAATCTTTAGTAACATACTAACATCCCACAATTGAGGCATGGACTATCTAGCACACATGAGAATCCCAAATCACCGCATCTCCACTACCAGGAAGGAGTTAATGAAACAAAGTGACTACCAGAACTGTGCGACGCTCTCATATTGCTGATTGTAGACATTTATTATCTAATAACACAAGCAAACAAGACTCAAATCAGACAACTTATTCAAAATCATTTGAATACCCCCAGTGGGTTTGACGATCAGTAAACTCTCAAGAGCGGTTCCGTACCTGGTGGCGGAAGACAACATATGCGAACCCAAAAAGAATACCAATTTGAAAGGAAGCAAGAATAGTGTCACCGCAGCATAAACAAGGCCAAGCAAGAAGTATAGTTGTATTCTAGGTTCGCTTGAGTCAAAGCAGATACTGCTGGATCCATTGCCACTTCTCTGTCCTTTTCAGTTTTGACCAGGAAAAAGTTCTTCAGATGGAAGAATAACAGCGGCGTCAGTCTCAATATTTCACCAGCTATTCCAGTCCAACCATCGGTATGGAGTCACCAATGATCCTTGGTATGCTGCAGAAATAAGCAATTTAGACATTCCGGAAATCATGAACGCCATTTATAATTTCATTAAGAGAATGCAAGGAATAGATTATCAGAAATATATAATGCCATGCTATCTCCATACGTCACCAAATGAGTATGTTCTGTGCCACCTGATATGCTCAAATAATTAAGCTGGTAGCATACATACTTCTTCTTCCAACTGGTCAAGTATCTCCAGAACTCTCTGATGGTAAGCTCTCTCAGCCTCAACCTTAAAGCCAAATAGTGATAGTAAGAACCACTATAGCTCACATAGCTCCCGACTCTGAGAATAACTCTCTAATCTGAGAATAAAGTTTCATCTTTGCAAGGAACTTTGCTTAAGCTAGCAAAGATGCTCACCTGTGCTTCAGCTTCTTGCCTCATTCTGTCATATCTCTGGGCCAGATGTCTGGCATCCTCTAAAGCTGCACCCATTACCATTGCCCGCAACCTAGAATCTGAATAGAACTTTTAGTCAGTTTGTCAAAAAATTATGTCAATCGCGACTGCTGATCCTTCCCTCCTCGCTCGCTCTCGCTTGCATGCTGGAATTCCTTACTTCCGTCCACACAGCTTCTCCAATCCTCTCGACCATTCTCATCGACGCAGTGAGAGTTCCTTAATTACAATGCCACGTCGTTTAATTATTGTGACGCGCGAGCGCACGGTATTTTAACCAATGTGTGGTTTGATGACTTTTGGATTTCAAAGGAAACTGAATGTCGCAACTTTCTGTAAGGTGTGTGTGTGCGCGCTTTTCCTGTCAGTGAATCTTCAGAGAAGTTTTCTGCTAACTTCAATGAGTTGCTCAGATTGGTAGATATTTACAAAAAATCTATGTTTATGTACAAGACAATTATGGCTTAATAATCAAGATATTAGCAACTGCAAACAACAAAGAAAATCAGCAGACTAAGGAAAATCTATGTTGAAGTGTCAAACAAAATAATTTCAATCTTGCAATTAGTAACTAACTAATAGGAAAGGATGCAAATAGAGTGTAGAAATTTATCAAATTACAAGAGATGATGCAACTACTCGCCTGGTCAGAGACGCATTTTGTAGGACACATGAAAAGCAAAAACTATGATGGCACAAACATACTACGCATGGGACCTGGCATCACCAATCACCATAACTACAGCAAGCAATTAGCTGCTGATCCATGAGTGGCAGACTGGCATCACTCTATGCTCTATTTAACAAAACCAATAATTAATCGACACAATTGCCAAAGCATGCATATATCTGATTATCACACACCAGATTAGAACTTGGATGGGGCGGTGATACTTGCCTGTCCAGTCCAGTCCAGATTACACGCGGCAGAATGGAGCCATCATCGCCAGTTTTTTCCACCAATCAAAGCACGGCAAGGCAAATCTTGCCGCTAGATCAACAATCGCCGCTCGCGGGCTAATCAGATTAGGATCAACAATCGCAGAATGGAGCCATCATTGCCAGGTCATCCTAGAAAACCAACTCACCAGATTCTATTTCTCGTTTCTCGGGGAAGTAATCCATCTCGGGCTTGGGCTTGGGCGGCGCCTTGACGTGCTTTGCCGGAGCAATGGGCAACGGCGGGCCGGAGCTAGGGCGCGGCACGATGGGGCAGAGAAGCGGAGGTGGCGGCGGAGGGGCGGGGAGGCGGACGGGGCATGTGGGGGTGGGGTGCTGCTGTGATTGTGGCTTTCCGTGTGGGGGTGGGGTGCTGCTGTGATTGCGAACAGGAGGCGGGGATCGCAGGGGGAGGGGCGGACCGACGGAGCGACGATTGTCGCATGAAACAGTTGTCTTACTTTCTTTCTTTTTAGTTGTAGGAGATTAGTCAAAAGTTAAGTGGGCATGCATGTGATTCCAATTCTTTAACGGCGATGAACGAGAAATATACTAATAAAGACTTGTGTCAGTCAAGTTGCTACTACTCTACTCCATTTCCTATACAAGGGACTTGCTTCCTGCTAGGATCATCGCATCACGCAGTCTGCCACACTCTGTTTCGGTCCGCATGCTGCCCTGCAATAACTTGAGGTGAGCATTATATAGTTAATTTCCTTCCGCGATGTTTGCTCCATGGACGACTGAGTAACATTATATAGTTAATTTTGATATCAAGTTATGCTCTCTGGGGATTATGAGACAAATTTGTGCTTATATATGTATGATTTACTACTAGCAGGTAGATAGGCTTGAGCCATGGCGGCTGCCCTAGATGCTTTAGCACCCTACGTGAAGAAGCTTATCGCGGACATGGCACAAGAAGAGGTGTCCATGCTGCTTGGCGTCTCCGCTGAGATCACCAAGCTGGAGGACAACATGGAAGGCGCATCACCGACACGAGCGTGCAAAGATGGTCGACAAAGCTCAACAACGCCATGTATGACGCCACTGACATCCTCGACCTGTGCCAGCTCGAGACCGACAAGCGCAGGGAGTCCAGAGGTGGCGACGGCGTGGAACAGAAGTTGCCCAGCTGCTTCCAGCCATTGCTCTTCTGCCTATGGAATCCTGTGTTCGCACACAAGATAGGCAGCCGCATCAAGGAGCTCAACCAGAGGCAGGAAAGCATCCACAAGGAGGCGGACAAGTTCCAACACTGAGCCAAGGAAGCTAACTGCTGCTGAGTTATCCAGCTATAGGACAAGTTCACTTGTTGATGAGTCAGCCATAGTTGGGGAACAGATAGAGAGGGATACAAGGGAGCTCATTCACTTGCTAACCTCAAGTGATGATAATCACAACATCAAAGTCGTGTCTATAATTGGTGTTGGTGGCATGGAAAAGACTACTATTGCTCAGAAGATCTTCAATGATGCAACCATCCAAGAGCACTTCAAGACGAAGACGATATGGCTAACCATCACTCAACAGTTTGACGAGGTTGAGCTACTGAGGACAGCAATCAAGCTTGCTGGAGGCGACCATGGTGCTGAGAAGGACAAAAACACTCTGACGGAGACCCTATTCCACACCCTGTCCAGTGGAAGGTTTCTGCTGGTGATGGATGACGTGTGGAGCCAGAAAGTGTGGAACGACGTGCTTAGTGTCCCAGTTAGAAATGCTAGCAAGAAACAACCTGGAAGCAAGGTCCTTGTCACCACAAGATCTGCACACCTACCCCAACAGATGCAAGCCCCCCTGCACCAACACCGTGTCAAGCCTCTAGAGAAAGATGATGCTTGGTCCTTGGTCAAGAAGCAGCTGCAGCCTGATCAGGTTAGTTGTCTATCCATACTTTATACAACTAGGCTATATACTTGATTTTGATAGAAAGCATATGTATCGGAGTTCCGTTAAATCGAAGCATTCGTGCTAGGAACACCAGCTCATGAGAGTAGCAAAAGGACACCGGTAAAACTATGATCTAGAAGAAATAATCAAATGTAACAACAAAACACTAGGATCAAGTTAGCTATTATTCACTCCAATGAAAGATTTAGTGCATGGCTAGCTCCGTATGAAATCTAGCTATTTGAAATTTGATGGTTTTTGAAATGTAACATCAATTATAGTGGAAGTTAATAGTGACCAAAATACCCCTGACTATTATAGTGCAACAATTAATAGTTATGTAAAAAATTCATAACTTTTGCATATGAAGTCGTATGAACCTAAACTTTAAATATAATCAAAATTGTAGAGCTCAATAATATATATAGCTTTGTAATTGACAAATTCTTTGTTTCAAACTATTTAGGTTGCCAAAACTTCCTTTGAAATTATCAAATTTTGACAAAATCTATAAATATATATGACCTCGGATATTGACATGGTATATACAAAATTTGTAGTTATTAGTAGGATCTAAACTTTGTGGATGATAATTTTTTATCTGAAGTAATATAGAGTCTCTTCTTAAATTTTGAAATCCCAAATTTAGGAATTTCAAATTACTTTGAACATTGGAACAGACGTTTTAAAAATGTTAAATTTCGAATTTAAAAATATAAAATAATAAAATGAATATTCAGCATTCTAAATGACTTAAGATATTCTAACTTTGAATTTAATATTTGGGAATTTGATTTCATACAATAAATAATTTTCAATCCAAAACTTGTCAACAACAAACTTATAGATCTCACTAAGCACTACAATTTTGATATAAAGTTCGTCTTCATCCAATTTTATATGCAATTATGAATTTTTGGATAACTATTAAAGGTTTGTATTATAATAGTCAGGTGCATTTTGGTCACTTTTAACTTCTCTCTCCAAAGTTGTACTTAGAAATATTATTTTAATAGCTACATTGTCTAAGAACCAATTACCAGCATTGAAAAGTACTTTGTAGCCAAGACAACAGTGAGCAGTGTCCCTTAGCAAAGACCACCATTGAAGAGTGCCTTACCGCAAATCTTTACAATATGGCACACTTTTAATATGTTGGCCAATCTAAGTGTCCTGGTGATATAGAAGAACCATGGTCAAATTACACTTGAGCGGGCGGAGCCTCCTTGAGTGGGCGGAGGTCGCTATAGCGGTCGGCGACGTAGGCCAGGCTCCCGAAGTTGAGGACCTGGCCCGGAGCGAAGGTGCTGGCCGTGATGGAGAACTCGCTGGTGAAGCGGACGCCGTCGTCTGGGGCGGCGCCGCTTGCTCCGGCGACGAGGTGAGTGGCTCCAGCCACTATAGAGCAGGAATCACACTTGACGTGCTCCCCTACCTAGAGCGCCAGCCGTCACGGGATCAGAACCACGGCAAGCATTGTTGTTCGTATTAGTGTCAGAGTACATGTCTCTAGTTTCTTGGGTGGACTCAAGAACACAAGAATCAACAAAGGGGACGCAACGGTTTATCCTGGTTCAGGCTCTCGGGTCCCTACGTCAAGCAGTTGATGATCCTTATACTCAAGAGCACCCAAAATCTAGGGGTTACAACAGAGCGTAAGAGAGAGAGATTTGTAGGGGATCACTTGGTGCTGATCCTAGGGAAGCCTCGCCGCCGGTGGAGCCTTCCCCTTCGCCGAAGAGGAGGAAGACGATCGAAGGAATGGGAAGGAGCTCTCGGTGCCCCTCTCTGGGTGGATTTGCTCTTGGTGCAGAGCACGAACTGGTTTGCTGAGGAGTCCAACGATCCGTCTCTGGATCGTCTAGAATTGTGTTCTGGAATCATCCACTGGAATCATCCTGTCCCGTCTTAGGATCCGACCTCCCCTTACATATCAAGGTAGGTCGGGTACATGATGGTTTGTGAGAGTTTAGCCTATGGTCTACATGCGCCAGAGTCCAGGAGGGTCTTGCCATGGTGTCATGTGCAACATGGCGATGTCGTGGAGCCGAAGAAGCCCTAGGCATCGTCCGGCTACTCTGTTCTGACACGATGAATGTCAGGCTGTGTCGGCTTGGACCGGTCTTCACCAGGTGCGCCTTCTGGAGGCTTCTTGGTGGCAAAGACAGCCGGCTTGGGGGGCTGACGCGCGAGCCCAGAAGGCCTGGAGCCCCCAAGGCTAGCGGAGGAGTTTGGCTTCTTGCGTCACGCCCAGTGCGTGACCCTTTCGGAGGAGCGGTTGACAGCGCCGCGCCCGCGGGGCAGTGCCGGCGAGCAGGGGCGGACACAGCGGTGGGGCGGGGGGGGGGGGGGCTACCCATATCGCAGCAGTGGAACCCCCTGTGGAGCCCCCATGAATTTTTAGGCAAAGTTCTATAGTGTAGGGGGGCTGAGACTTAAGATCGAATAGCAGTGTTGTTCAGCCGCCCCTGAAATATTTTCTGGGTCCGCCGCTGCCGGCGAGCCCTTGAGCCTTGGTGGCTCTCGGGGTTTGCCTCGAGCCTGGGCCTTTGCTAGAACCGAAGGCCGGGAAGGAGCTAAGGATCGGGTCCATGCTCCATTCGATCGGGAGCCTGGGGCTCGGGCGAGCCCTCGAGTCCCAAGCAGAGGCGCCGTGCATGCTGGGGCTTGGCCCAATGCCTTAGCCGGAAGGTGCGCACGAGCGCACCCAATGGGTGTAGCCCCCCGAGCGATCCGGGAGGGGTCGGTCCTGGGATCTCTCAGTCGGGAACCCTTGATCCTGAGGCTTAACATATCTCTATGTTTGGATTTCGTCAATAAGTAACATCTAAATATAACGTTTGTCTAAATTATCCACCTATGCCATTACAAACCATAATGTAAAGTAGTCCAAAATTTACAACTAAATTACTCAATCTACCATTTCTTATAAACCAAAACGAAGACCCTAAGTTTGCATATAAATGAATATTTTAATGCATCAAGTGTGTCCATGTAGATAATGCCCAGATTTCGACTTTCGACTATCCTAGTCGTCCTATAGCTAATAATAGCTGCCACACAACAAATTTAAAATGCAAAGAGACCATTTAAAGTCCGATTCCTGTAGCCACAAGAAAACTTTTTTTTTGCAAGTAAAGCCACTACAAAACTTTCTGTAGTATAGTCCTGTTTCCCGAATGAGATCATTTAAAGCCCAATTGCAATGCACAGATTCCATATATTAGTCTTATGGGATTTTGCGCCCATTCATGCGGATTCCATTTGAAATCGGCCCTTTCCAAGCAGTCTTGTGCTTATTTCGAATAAAGGACGGTACACTTCCAATACGTTGGCCAACCTACGCTTCATTGTTTTACAGAAGAAGCTTATTTGCTTAGAGAAGTACATAAGCAACCTGATAGTTGTTAGAAATAATTAAGAAGCTTTAAATTAAAGGTTGGCAGGTAGATGGAATTGACCAACTGAAAACTATCCGATGGAAATTCTTGAAAATTGTGATGACTTACCACTTGCAATTAAAGTGATTGGAGGTCTCTTGAGCACAAGATACCCAAGTGAGCATGAGTGGAAAGCTGTTCTGAACATGCCTGCATGGTCACTGACTGGACTGCCTCTAGAACTAGACAACCGGCTGTACTTGAGCTACGAGGATTTGTCTCCCCAATTAAAGCAGTGCTTTCTGTGTTGCTCGATGTTCCTAAAGGTGTAGCAATCTTACATGCCGTAGTTACTGAAATGTGGATCAGTGAAGGACTTATTCAACCACCAGATAAAAGAAGAAGTACCAGTACACATGAGTATGGGTTGGAAGACATAGCAACTGAGTATTACCGAGAGTTAATAAAGAGAAATCTTATAGAACCTATGGAAGCATATTCTCTCACTGGATACAAGTGCACCATGCATGATGTGGTCCGATCCTTTGCTGAATATATGGTAAGAGAAGAATCAGTTGTGATGGTTGGCCAAGAGCAGGCTACTACCAGTGGTGGTGGGATGCTTGTACGTCGCCTATCTATAGGACAAACCGTATCAGTGGTGGAATGGGCTGTTTTGCAAAGGCACGAGTCACTTAGAACATTAATTGTAAACTCTAGGGTAAACTTTCATCCTGGTGATTCGGTGGGTAGTTTCTCCGGTCTACGTGTGCTGTACATACTGTCTGCCGACTCTGATACACTAGTTCCCTCTCTGTCTATGTTAAAGCACTTGAGATACCTTCACTTAGAGGATACTGATATATCTAGGCTCCCAGATGACATCCACAAGATGAAATTCCTACTATAGATTTCACTTGGTCACTGTAAGAGGCTATGCTATCTTCCTGGCAGCATCATAAGACTTGTGCATCTAAGATCTCTTAACATCAAGGGATCAAATGTTAGTGTCATTCCTAAGGGGTTTGGTGAGTTAACAAATCTGAGGTCACTTTATGGCTTCCCAGTACACGTGGATATGGATGCAAGCAATAGCTGGTGCAGTTTGCAAGAGCTGGAGCCTCTCTCTCAGCTTAGGGTTCTTACATTATATGGCCTAGAGAAGGTGCAGGACAGCCGGATGGCTGAAAAGGCCATGATTAGCTGCAAGCGCCACCTTGGGTATCTAGAGTTGAACTATAGTGCAAGTGGACATACTATAGGGACAGGTGGTGCTGAGGCAGAGCAGCAGCAGCAACAGAAGGTGACCGAGGAGGTCTTGGAAAAGCTCTGCCCTCCAACCTGCCTAGAGAATCTTACTTTGGAAGGGGTATACGTTGGTCGCCAGCTACCAAACTGGATGTGTGCTCCAGCGTCGGCGGACTTTAAGAGCCTAAGGTATTTGACACTGAAGAACCTGCCTTGCTGCAACCAGCTCCCTGATGGTCTGTGCAGCCTCCCAAGTCTAGAAGGACTGATCATCATAGACGGGCCAGCCATCAAGCGTATTGGCCCCCAATTCCAAGCGTCATCCTCTGTGGCAGCTAGAGGTTCCGATGCTAGTACATCTGCACCGTTTCCGAAACTGAGAAATCTGAAATTGATTGGGCTTTGTGAGTGGGAAGAGTGGGAATGGAACGACTGTGAGGAGCATATGGATGTGGAAACTGCCATAGCCATGCCTTGTATGGAGAGACTCCAAATCGAAAACTGCAAGCTCAGCTGTCTTCCAGCAGGCCTCGCCAGCACCAAGAGGCATGCTCTTAGAGAACTATGTCTGTACAAGCTCACCAACCTGACACACGTGGAGAACATCCCTTCAGTTGTGGAACTTGACGTGTTTGACTGCCCTGAGCTGAAGAAGATCACAGGACTCGAAAGCAGGTTGCAGAAGATTAGGATCGTTCGCTGCACAAAGCTGGAGGTTCTAGAAGGTGTCACAGCACTCGACAGCCTTGTACTGCAGGACACCACCATGGAGACGCTTCCAGGATACCTGCGAGCAGTAAAACCAAGATATCTCAAGTTGTATTGCAACAAGAAGCTATACCAATCCTCCTCATCTCCAGGTAGCTCCGAATGGGACAAGATCAGCCACATTGGAAGGCACAACATTGTCTGCCTCGAAGATTGAGATGCAGACCAAGACTGGTAACTGCGTAGCTGCATCAAAGATGGCGCGTGTGTTCAGGTAAATTGCATTCTTTCACTAGGCCGGAAGTGAGTTTTCATATTTATTAATTATTGCTTGTACTCTGATTCGTTGCAGGAAAAGCTTTCATTCGACCACACATAGAACAGCAGGGCATCAAAATATATGGTGATTAAACAAAGTGTTGCTACAGCCTCCCCGTCCGACGAGAGGACATCTACTATTGTTAACAATCAATTGTCTTGGAACAAAAGAAAAACACAGTGCTTGTGTTCACCTTTTCCCTGTTCAAGTCTGGCCAAAGTATGTGTATTATCATCTCTTATATTTGTAATTATATTTTTTCTCTCAAATTATTTAGTATTTTCAAGTGTCATTATGCACTGACCGTGTAACTAATGTATGCAGGCATCCAGGATCCTTATGGCAGACACATGATGTTAGCTTGCACTGGCAAGTGGGACTGAGATATGCTTGGTAGAAGCTTGTCTCCAGCACGCAGTAGACATACTCTGTTCACATGCAGACTGTCGACATACTGCCAAATCATGGTTACGGATACCGTCTCCTACACTCTTGTAGTCTTGACCATGTATATTTGTACACTCCATATATTTTTTTTAAGTAATGGACCTATATATATTTTCACAAGTAATGGGCCTGAAGTCGTGGATCTTGTAATGGACCGAATGTGTGGTGATGAAAGCAGACATGCAGTAAGAACATTGTATTCTGACCTGATTGATGATAATGAAATCAGGCATCCGAATCATTATTGTTGGTCGATCTTACTCAGCCTCCTCAATGTAATAACGATTATGGAGTTTTCCTCTCCTCTAATCTCGTGGCAACACCATATGTGTCCTTTGCTTCTGTCGCCTGCACTGCACCAATATATGAAGGCCCTCTACTTTTTGAGGGAGACAGACGAGCCTTCACTTTGAGCTGTGACTGAGGAATATAATAGTTCATTCATACTTCTTTGGAAGCACGGGACAGCATGCAGAGGCAATGAATTCCTTGTGAACTCTTGCAGCCAAAACAACGCCAGCTATTCATGTCAATGCTAACAGACGCCCGGTACCAGTCCAGTAGTGGTAGCGATCCTTTTACATGATCCTTGCCTCACACTTCACATCGTCAGAGCAAGCACGGCAAGGCACCGCACGGCACGGCAACATTTACGTGGTGTTTAGATTCAGGGTGTAAAGTTTTGGTGTGTCACATCGGATGTTACATGGGGTGAGGACCTTACCAACCTGATATATATGTGCAGAACTTCCCTTCAGTTGTCAAGCTTGACGTGTCCCTCTGCCCCAAGCCCAAGAGGGCCACTGGCCTCAGCAGATCGCACAAGATTAGTATACTCCGCTGTCCGAATCTACAGGTGCTTCATTGTGTCCCCGCACTCGACATATGCAATCGATTGTCCCATGCTCAAAAGGATCAACAACCTCTCTTTGTTACAGAAAATCACGATCATCGGTTGCCCAAATGAGCAGGTGCTAAAAGGAGTCCCATCACTAGACAGCATGAGAAGAGACTATTGATGCCACCATGGAGACACTTTCTGAATACCGAACATCAGTAAGCCCGAGGTATCTCGGGTTGATAATTGTTCTTGTTAAGAGGCAGCTCATCTGAGAAGGACAAGATCAGCAATATCAAGTCAGTCGACTACTTTCCTGAAGATGAAGACTAATTGTTTGTGCCGCCTGATCAGAAATAAAGCAAGTGTATATTTAGCCAGGGCCAGGTAGTTAATAATTTTCTCACTTCTGCTATATTTTAGGTGCCTGAATTTTAAGTTGATTTCAGGCAATACTCTTGTACTACCAACTAGTACAAGTAATAAATTGTTACTTTTGTTATTTGTCTTTGTGCCATAACACATTAAATTTTTGTTCTTGTCTTCCTATAGAAATAATTGTAAATTGTTAATTATCTTCGTGCCAACACAAATCAGATTTTGTCGGATTTATAGTTTTGCCTAATGGTTTTTTAATCTCGGTACCAAAAAATTGTGGATTGCGCCTACAGAAATTGCAGTGAACGGAATCTGCAATTTTAATATAAATATATGCAATAACCGTCGCCCGAAGGGAAACTAATTTTAGCAAATCCCTTCAGTCGCAACACATTGCTCGTCTTAGTATGTATTTTTGATGCAACCAACTTTATTTATGCAGGGATGGGATCCTATATATTCCTTTCTGCCATTGGAGCGCGCGGGGGCAGGGATCATCATCTCATCTCTTGCTGGCAGATTTAATTTTAGTTTTCTACACTGTCACATAGAGGACAGTTGCAAAGACACGATCGACCACCTAGTGCCAAATCATGAGAAGCCTAGAAGCCAGCGTGGCCGAGGTGTGTGCTGGAAAGGAAAGGGTGCCGGCCTCGACAGATATCAGCTGGCCTTTGGGCTGGACGACGCCAATTTTTCAATTGCAGATCTCGAGGAGGGAGCAAAACTTTTTGTTTACCCCGGCCACACAGGGACACGGCGGGGTGTCAGGTATAATTTTACTACATGATATTATATGGTGAATTAGCAGAGTGTTGAAATACCGAGCTGGAGAGGTGAGACTGCAGCACTAGTTGTATCCTTGCCTGCGGACGTATATATTTGGTTTCTATGAGTTGTACAACTAATGGAGATGTTAGGACTTGCACACGTACAGTACGTACTAGTGTTGTGTGCATGCTTTCAACTTATTGACAGGTTTTACTATAGAACCTGTATGTTCCCATCCCTCCCTTGTTAATTAATGTAGATTATTGACTGAGAACAAGTATATTATACACATCATATCCATATGGCAAAAAACTATGCACCCACAAGGCAAGCACACCCGCCTTAAATTTGCTCCAGCTCGGCCCCTACATCTGCGGTTGTGAAAATCCTCACCACCAAGGTGAGTGTCACCAGCGGTGCCCTTGACCTCAAAGATACCCTCCTCGATGGAAAAAAAAGGGTGGGGACCGTCCCCATGATGCAACCATAGGCCCCCATCATGGATTTGCGACATGTGTCTATGTGCATGCATCCAATGTATAAGAGAGATGTAGTTTTTTTTTCCAATTATTCCTTCTAAATTTAAGCAATAGTTTCATTTGTTAGGACCCTGTTCGCTTGATCGTTTTTGTGGCTTATAAGCTGGCTGATGCTGTTTTGTTGTGAGAGAAAAAACACTGTATCATGGCTGATACGATCATGCGAACAAGGTGTAGATGGACACGTGTACCAAACTTATTTTGGGTGCCCAATGTTACTCCATGGGGACCATCCCAGCCTAATTTTTTTTCTGAGATGAGAGACATCAAAAGTCTTGCCTGCAATGGAAGGTCAAATATAAGAACATTAATGCCAAGGCCATAAGCAATTACTCCCATCATCCTTGGTGGCCTGCGACTGAAGTAGGCCAGGCGGGGAAAAAAGGTTCTTGAATGAGGTGTGTTGATGAATGAAACATGAGAGCACTAGTTGTACTATTATATATCATATATACCCAGATGCTCTGCTTTGCAAGGAAGGAAACACATAACGGATCGGAGCAGATCACAACCCAAATGCCATGTATGCAAGGGTGCGATTGAGATAGGTGAAGGTACGGAAATTATTATTATTATTATTATGTATACCCAGACGAAGATAACATGAGAGCAGGAAGGAGACGAGAAAAATAACATGAGAGCATATGACGCTGAAGCAGGGGAGGGAAGGGGGAGCGATGTGCGCAACTCTGACCTGCTGACGGCATGCATGCTGTCCGTGTACAAAAAAACCCTGCTGCGAGATTGCAGAAGGAAGGAATTGTAAGTGAGACACAACAACTCTAAAGTTTGATTCTTAAGAGTGTGTAACAAGCATTGTATCTTCGTCTCCTTTCTTCCATTAACATAGCGGCTGTGGTGGCAGATGTATTGCCTTTAACAAAAGCGGCTGCGGTGGCAGTTGTCAGCAGCGTGGAAACCCAAGCTCTCCATCTGCCTAGATCCAAAGCCCAGTATCAGTTCCAGAAGCAAGGAAAAGAACAAACTATCATCAAGCAGAAATTAAGTTATTATTATAGTTAATTAACAGTACGTGCATTTATCAATCATCAAGCAAGGCATAACGTGCGTGCAATATATATAACAGCAGCATGCTGGTTCCATTCTAAGTTTGGTACTCGATTCTTGTAGTGTGTAGCAAGGATTGGATCGTCGCCTCTTTTTTTTTTCCATTTTCCAGCTGGTCCATCTTATATATATAAGCTAAGGCTCATGCCTGATGCCTTGCCATTTGCCTTACACCCTCAAGAGCAGTTAGCCCAACTGAGACGCAAGCAGTACCTGCAAATTGAGGTGCCTCCATCCTCTATCCCGAAACTATATATGCAGTGAATACTTTAAAGTTCATTTCTGCAATGTCTTCTTACTTGCTTGCTTGCATTGTTCGACCATCCTTTTCCATTATATTCTCTAAACTTCACCAATACCTGTATTTAGAGAACCATGCCATAAATATTTCCCACATATATCTCTAGGTTTTGTTGTGTATACTGTAATACCTAATCACCATTTTTCGTGTGTGAAAATTTCATGAGAGAACTACCATATCTTGAATTTAGAGAGCAGTGTAGCCTCGCCATTTTCATCAAAAGCGTAGCCTCTCTATTGATGGAGAGTGAGAAGGGTGGTTTTAGATTGCAAAAGAGATGGAGAGTGCTTTGGAGAGTCTATAGGAGTCTGGCTTTTTGTTTTGTTTTCTAAATTTTATGATAAAGCGGTGTGTAGAGATCGTCTCGGAGAAGTTAGTTTCTCTAGCTAGCTATACATGCATGCATGTTCTATTCACATTAATGCAGGATCATGCCTGTAAAATGTATCTGTAGCGAATCTACATGTTAACTGCAAGTTCTATCCTTCTAAAAAAAGGAAAAAAGAATGAGCGAAATAGGTAGCTTGAGCGAGGCTGGTTCTTTTCTAGCGTTAGTTTTAAACTCCCCGCTGCTCGCCTTTTGGTGTGAGTATAAGCATACTAACGTCTTGATCTTTGAACTCCTAGTTGCTCGCCCTTTTGGTGTGAGTAAGCATACAAAACGTCTAGTATCCCTTGGCAAATCCTAATTCACTTTAAAACAATAGATCTAGATTGACAAAAAAGAATTATCATGATCCAAATTATATCATGAGGGTCTAGTATAAGGCGATTTAGTACAAGTGGCACAAAAGAATAAATGATCCAGTGGTTGTTTTGATGAAACAAGTGTATGATTCTGATGTACTTGTATATGTATAGGACGGACATCTGGGGGGCCATGACCGCAATCTTGGATGCTATGGGACCCTACGTGATGTAGCTGATAGCCGACATGGCAACATAAGAGGTGAAGATGTTGTTGAGCATATCTGGCGATATTGAGAAGCTAGAGAACAACATGGAAAGTATCAAATGTTTCCTTGCTGACGCTGAGAGGAAGCGCATCACTGAATTGAGGGTGCAAAGATGGGTTCAGAAGCTCAAGAACGCCATGTATGACGCCACTGACATCCTAGACCTATGTCAAATCGAAGCTGACAAGCGGAGGGAATCGAAAGGTAGCAGCACGGTTGAAAAGGCTCCACGTTGCTACCGGCCATTTCTCTCCTGCCTACGGAATCCTGTGTTCGCACACAAGATAGGCAGCCGCATCAAGGAGCTCAACCAGAGGCTGGACAACATATATGAAGAGGCTCACAAGTTCAACTTCATCAATCTAGGATCCGACCCAGAACAGAGGATGTCCATTGGAGAGAAGGTGACATCTGAGTTTGTTGAGTCAGCTATTGTTGGTGAGAAAATTGAGAGGGAGACAAGGGAGCTTGTTCAAATGCTAACCATCAATGGACACCACGACATCAAAGTGGTGGCCATTGTGGGCACAGGTGGCATGGGCAAAACCACCTTGGCCCAGAAGATCTTCAATGAGACCACCGTCCAAGGACACTTCAAAGTGAAGATATGGCTAAGCATCACCCAACACTTTGATGAGGTTGAGCTTCTCAGGATAGCAATTGAGCATGCTGGGGGAGTCCATGGTGGCGTGCAAGACAAGACCCTCCTCACACGGAGGCTCACCAACACCTTGTCCATGGGTAGGTTTCTCCTGGTCCTCGATGATGTGTGGAGTAATGTAGCATGGAGCAATGTGCTTAGTGTTCCAGTCAGAAATGCAAGTAAAAATCAACAGGGCAATTGGGTGCTAATCACCACAAGATTAGAAGACCTAGCTCAACGGACCGGAGCCTCCTTCTACCAACATCATGTCAGCCCACTCAACGAAGATGATGCTTGGTCCTTGCTCAACAAACAGTTGCCGCCAACACCTGGTCAAGTTAGTGAACACATATACCATTTATTTTGCAGTTTAATGCACATTATTCCCTTAACTCTATCTATTCTGGGCCTATTTTGACATAGTAGGTTTAGAAAACTATGGTATTACAAACTAGTTACAATATACAACTCCTAGCAAATTTTGGTAGCAAACTGAATGAAACCAAAAATTTAGCGTCCATCAACAAATCAGCCAATGCATTGGGCGGAACTGCCATGGACAGCTCCCAATGTGAGGTCGGCCCACAAATTCCAAACTGAACCTTTCTACTCCCTCTGTTCCATAAATAATGCAATTCTCACTTCCCAAAAAGTCGAGTAATTTAAATTTTGACCAAAATTATATAAGAAGCTACTAACATTTATGATACAAAGTAAGTGCTATTAAATTATTACAGAATATATTTTCATAATAAATTTGTCGGGAGACATAAATGCTAATATTATTTATTAAAATTTTGTCACCGGAGCTATTTCGGCTAGCGCGAATCCCATAATTGTTCTTTTTGTGACAGGGTGTATTTATCATTTTAGCTTCTTCCGTCCGCACAGGCGGGGCAGCATATACAAAATATTATATAGTATAACAAATCGGCTAACTGCTTACCATTATTTTACAAATTAAATATTGTAAATATGTTTTATGAGTGGAAATGGTTGTTTGTGCTGGTAGGTACATGGAACAGATCACCTGACAGTTGTCGGGATGAAAATTATCAGTAAGTGTGGAGGTTTACCACTTGCTATCAAAGTGATGGGAGGACTGCTAAGTACGAAGCCCCGAAGCGAGGGTGATTGGGAGGCTGTTTTGAAGCATCGTGCATGGTCAGTAGTTGGATTGCCTAAGGAACTGGACAACGCGATCTACTTGAGCTATGAGAATTTGTCTCCCCAGCTGAAGCAGTGCTTCCTATACTGCTCACTTTTCCCTAAAGGTACAACTATTTGTCAAAGTGAAGTTGTTCCGATGTGGATCAGTGAGGGATTTATCCATCCACCAGACAGAAGCAGTAGATCATATGATGATTGGCTAGAAGAAATAGCAGAAGGGTATTACCAGGAGCTAATCACGAGGAATCTTATTGAACCAACTGAAAAATCAGCTCTCACTCGATACTCATGCACCATGCATGACGTGGTGCGATCTTTTGCAGAGTTTATGTCTAAAGAAGAATCATTGGTGGTCCAGGACCAGCAAGATGATGGTGGTAGCAAGATCAGCCATGTACGTCACTTGTCTATAGGATCAACCAAGTCAGCACTAGAATGGAATATTCTACAGAAGCACAAATCAGTAAGAACATTAATTATAAATAAAAGAATTAATGTTCAGCCTAGTGACTCATTTGGGAGAATGTCTACCTTAAGAGTGCTTTTTATAAGTGGTACTGATTGTGATAGATTGGTTGACTCTCTATGTTAGCTGAGGCACCTGAGATACCTCCACTTAGAGTATACAAATATAACTAGGCTACCAGGAGACATTCATAGGATGAAGTTCTTGCAGCACGTTGTGGTTGACGGATGTCCACAGCTAGACCATCTGCCTAGCTGCATTGCCCAGCTTCTGCATCTAAGAACTCTTAGCATGTATGGTTCCCATGACAATGTTTTAATACCCAAGGCGTTTGGTCATTTAAAAAATCTAAGAACACTCGTTGGGTTCCGAGTACATTTGGACAAGAATGGGGGCACGGGCTGGTGCAGCTTGGAAGAGATAGGGCCTCTGTCCCAGCTTAGGGATCTTACTTTACATGGTCTAGAAAATGTGTCTGCTAGCTCGTCCGCTGGAATGGCCATGATTAGTAGCAAGGAGCACCTTGATTACTTGGAACTAAATTGGAGTAGCAGTGGATTCATGGGATTGAGGGATGAAACCAACAAGCAGCAGCAGCAGAGAGTAGTGGAGGAGGTAATTGAGAAGCTCAGCCCTCCATCCAGCATACGGCATCTACACATGGAAGGATACTTTGGTGGCTTTAAGAGCCTGAGGATTTTAAGGATGGACAAACTTCATTATTGCACCCAACTCCCTGACGGTCTGTGCCAGCTCCTAGTTTGGAGACTCTGGCCATTATTGACGCACCTGCCATCAATACTGTTGGGCCTGAGTTCCAGTCACCCTCCTCCCTGGCAGTGGGTGGAGGTATAGACGTCACTGCTAGATCAGTAGTAACATTTCCTAATCTGACATTTCTTCGTCTGGATGGCTTGTGCGAATGGGAGGAGTGGGAATGGGACGAGCAGGGTGAGGATGCAACAGTAGATGCCGTCGCCATGGCAGCTCTCGAACTTGTCATGATTCGTAACTGCAAGCTGAGATGTCTTCCACCAGGACTCGCCAGTAGCAAGAGGCATTATCTAAGAGAACTGGAGCTGCACGAGCTGAGCAACCTGACATATATAGAGAACTTCACTTCACTTGTGGAACTTGAAGTATTCAACTGCCCCAAGCTGAGAAGGATCCGTGATATCTCTAAGTTGCAGAAAATCAGGATCTCACACTGCCGAAATCTGGAGGTGTTAAAAGGTGTCCCATCACTCGACAGCATGGAGATGGAGGACGACACCATGGAGACAGTTCCGGAATATGTGACAACAGTAAGACCAAGATATCTCAAATTGACTTGCAGCAAGGAGTTGTATGAGTCCTTGTTAACAGGAAGCTCATCTGAGTACGACAAGATCAGCCATATCAAGTCACGGACCATTTGTGCTGAAGATGAAGACTAATTGCTGCACGACCATACCAGAAATAAATTACGTACTAATATTTTCAGGTAACAAGTGTTCCACATTACTTTTGGTTCACAGTGCAGTGCACCGCACCTACATGTGCAGTCGTAGTACTTACTACGTAGTAGTACCGCTTAATACGCACTCAATTTTGAAGTATCATTATCCATTGATCCTGTATGTAACTAATATATATGCAGGGATCCTTATGGCGGAGCCGCATCCTGCTAGCTTGCAGCGGCCAGTACTCTGTTTTGCTCAATTGCTCTGCTTGATGCTGCTGGTGGGTGTGGTCAGTGGTCACACCCAGACTGTGTATTTTGCTTGGGCCTCTATATTTTATCTACTATGTATGTTTTTTTATTGAAGTAATGGACCTATGTATATTTGTACAAGTAATGGACCTGAGGTGCAGGATTCGTAATAAACAGGGAGCAGACATGGGAGCACCATAATGGTATGCTGATCCCTGCCAGATCATCATGGTGATTATGATGTGCTCTGCTTTCTGACGGAGACGGGGCAAATGTCCAGAACGAGCCTTCCTTGTGAGTTGTGGATAACAGATGAACCAAGCATGGTGGCTTTGGTGGTCAAATCGGCACTATTTGTCCGTCATTCTTTTTGTCTTAAATCGGTCGTTCTAACATTGTGAAGCAAAATCGTCTAAAAAAAACTTGTGAAGCAAAATGACCAAAAAATAAATAAAAGCCACCCTGTATTGCCCGACAGACCAATTCACAATTCCACTTGTAGAAGATGATATCTGTCAAGTAGCATGTACATAATCTTTGTGGAAAAGAAAAAAGTAGCATGTACATAATGATCTTGTTCTTCCCAGCCCATTCGTGTAAAGCAAACAGATACTTGGATGACAACTACACTGAGTGGATTTTTTGTATGAGTCCTTGTTATTACGCAGCAGCTCATCTGAGTACAACAAGATGAGGCATATCAAGTCACCCACTATCGACTACTCCCACAGTCCCAAAAAGACCGTTGTTTTAAAAATGAACCTGAACAAGCACCTGTCCAGATTCATTCATCGAACAACGGTCTTTTTTCTGGAACGGAGGGAGTACGATCACTGAAGATGAAGATTAATTGCTGCACGGCCATAACAGAAATAAATCACGTAGATATTCAGGTAACTAGTACTTATCACTTCTGGCTCACAAGGCACTATGCTGTCGTACTACTTTACACAGTACCGCTTAGTACGCACTTTATTTTTTTCAATTATCTTTATGCATGGTTGTTGAGTTATGGCCAAATAGTGTAACGGATTAACAACAGCCACAGTTAACGAGAGACTGCCCTCCTGGTAGCCCATCCAAACACGCCTGGTTGGACTGCGTAGATGTCAAAGTGTGTGACCTGGGCCTTAAAGCACAGTCCGGTCCGCTCGAAGGAAAATCTAGATCAAGGCTGGATCCATTGAACCCCCTACTGGGCCCAAGAGCAGATATGGTGTATTGTTGTGTTGCAGGGCCCATAATCTTCTCGACGCTACCCAGGAACTCCGATGTTGGCGCAGGCAGCTGAATGAGCGCCTCCAGCAACATAGGATCCACGCCCATGCCCCCTGCGGGCCCCGACTCATCTCTGGACAGGAGTTCCATCACGGGGAGGGGCCCGGCGCAAACCTCGCGCACGCCCTACGTGTGTATGTACACAAGGAATGGAATGAAATCCAACAAAACATGCCAGCTTAGAGCATCGGCAGTGTGTGTCGAAGCCGATTCTTTGCATTTAATGCATGTATAGGACCCGGTACGTCCCACTGTGGGGTGGTTTCGATGGAGGAGCGGGTCTTAGATGTAGAACCCGCCCCCTTTGCAATAAAAAAATATATCACTCTGACACATGACACAGCTCCAACGGTTCCAACTGCCATGAGCTGATGAGCATTCAGATTTCAACGGTCAAGTGAAATGCAGCGTCAAGTGAAATGCAGCGTCACTTGACCGTTGCCTTAAAAAAACAGTGTTCCTTGTTGCTTGCTACAACACAGTGCTTCTTCAAAAGGAACCCTAACAGCCTGCTTCCTTCCTCCCAACAATCCCCCCTGCCTCCTTGTTCCCAGTGGCCTCCTCCTTTGCTCCCATCAATCTTTCCCTGCCTCCTTGTTCCCAACAGCCTACACAAAAATAGAGAAGCAAAATCAAAACAACTCAATACTCATATTTCTTAGTTCATATGGAGCCCTCAGAGGGAAATTTTTGTAGGTTGCTCGCCACTGATCCTAGAAATCCAAGAGCAGATAACACATGCTTCCAGCACATGCCAAATTTCGCACCCAACACTTTTAACCAGACTCAGTTCCCCACCCCACCACCACCATTCAACCATTCCCATTATCCCCAACATAGTCAACCTACTCATGCCATGCACAACTTGAATCCCTTTGGTGGTGTAGGCAACCTCCAACAGTATGCCCAGTGTTCACCAAGTTATCAAGGTTTTCAACCACTACCCAACTTTTGCTTCCCAGGTGGAATGTTTGTAGGTGCTGGTGGTGGTGCATCTTCGCATGGCTTAGATTCAGCAACCCCACAATCGCAAATAAGAGAGCTGGAGCAAGATGAAGAAAAGGAAGATTCAAGCGCTAGCAGCCCTGATGATGGAAGGAGGGTTGTGAGAATTAATTACACTGAGGACGAGAACCTATGCCTTGTAAGTCTTTCGATTAAGCATTCAGTAGATCCAATTCGTGGCACAGATCAGAGTAGAGAGGCCTACTAGAACAAGATAGCAGAAGCGTTCAATTCGGGCCTGGCTCAAGGTGCAAGAACAAGGTCAAAGTGATAGCTCAAAAGCCATTTGGGAAGAATTAATGCAGTTGTTACCAAGTTCAATGGGGTCTATGGTCGAATGACCTTTTGTAGTGAGGAATCTGATGACATGTTGATGGACAAAGCACGTGGTGCATTCAAAAGAGAAAACAAGAAAAATCCATTTACGCTTGAATATGTCTGGAAGATTCTGAGGAAGGAATCCAAATGGTATAGAAGTATACCCACTGTTCGCCTAAACGGCCGTTTAGCCCGTTTAAACACCGTGTAAACGCTACACGGTGGTGCTCCATTTCCATTTAATCACCTGTTTACCCCGTTTAATTGGCCGTTTAGCCGTTTAATGGGACGTTTTGCCCAAATAATGGCTAAACGGTAGGTGACCGACTGTTTACCGTTTAACGTTTAGGAAAACATTGAGTATACCTGGTATGGATTGTTCAGAGAAGAACAAAAGGACAAAAGTAGATGAATCTGGAGCATACACTTCATCTTCCAACCAAGACACAGACAAGGGGGAGACATTCAAAAAAGTACGCCCAGAGGGGCAGAAGAAAGCAAAAGCTAGGATGAGAGGAAAAGGAAAGGGAAAGGCCATACCACAACCTCCCCTTGCTCACAGCCAGATGAAGACATGGTTTTGTTTCACGATGCTATGTTGAAGAGATCAAGTGCACTAGAGAAAACAGCAGAAGCATCAAAGGAAAAGGTTAGAGTTGAAAAGATAGGAAAGTACATGCAAATTTCGGATGAGAAAGCACATATTTTTACAAATTGTGGAAGCATTAGAAAATTGGTCCCCATATTTTCAGTTAAGGAGAGATGCATTCGGTAAGGTTGGTCTTTCACTGCTGCAGAAATGCACGGCTGCCCTCCGAATGTTAGCATATGGATCACCAGCAGACCTTATGGATGAAGCGTTTGGAATTGTTGAAACCACAGCTTTAGAGTGTGTAATCAAGTTTGTTCAAGGTATTAGACACATATATGGGGAGAAATATCTTAGAAGACCTAATGGGCTAATGGTGAGGATATCGAACGGTTACTTCAAGTTGGAGAGGCACGAGGGTTTCCAGGGATGTTGGGAAGTCTAGATTCCATGCATTGGGGATGGGGAAATTGCCCAGTTGCATGGAAGGGACATTTTACCCGTTGTGACTATAAGGTACCCACTATCATGCTCAAAGCTGTTGTCTCCTATGACCGCTGGATTTGGGATGCCTTTTTTGGCACACCTGGTTCGCACAAAAAAAAAGAAAAAAAAAGACGAAAGTGAAATGGAGGTGGATAGATTACTTGCAACAGCTAAAGCAGTAGCAGCTGGAGGTGGAATCTGACAAGCTCGACTCCAACGGGCCAGATTAAAGTAGATTCTCAAGACAAAATGATGCAGCTATCTAGTGCACTTTTTGATATGGCAAGTAACATGATCTAGTCTTACCAGGCCTTGACAGAGATCCACAGTGCCTGCTTCCTTGGCTTCACAGAGAATCAGAGTTGAGCCACAGATTCCAAAGGAGAGTCATCGTTCCATCATGGCAAGTTGGCAACATGCTCGTCACAGCCTTCAAATACTAACTGGATTACTATGTTACTGTAACATGCTACTGTAATTGCTTGAGATTGCTGACTCCTTTGCCTGAATCATATTAGGCCTGTCTGTCTATCAGTAGTTCAGTAGCACCTGAACCTGAATCTTTGCACACTTGGCAGGCCATCAGATAAAAAAATCGGTTGTCATCTGAGATACTTTTTTTTTCTTGCCGACGTCAGATGCATAGAGTCATGGACAGCATGACGGCATGACACTTTCATTCGTCAACGTTGCCTGATGAGCCACCACCTAATCAAAATTAATGCAGGAAACAGTATGTGTTATGGATGTACCGATGTACTACTTCTGCCCTAGAAAGATGTAAATCTAGATTTGGTCAGAGTCAAACTAAACTTAATCTGACTGAGTTTATGTAAAATAGTATCAGTGTTTAACACTCCAAGCAGGTATATTATGAAGATATATTCAATGAAAAATCTCATGAATGCTTACTTAGTAGTATGATAAGCAGTAATATATTTTTATACAAATTTAGTTATTTTTTTTGTCTAATGCTATTTGAGAATTGAATCCATTTTGGAACGGAGGTAGGAGTATATTGTCGTCGAGCCTTGGCTTGAAGGACTGTTAGTAGGATACCATAGTATATATCAAGACGCAGATGCTTAAATTAAAATGACCATATCACAACAGACACATCATTATAATTAAAAGTGATGACTGATCAGATATGGCTTGGAGATATAATTCAGAGAGTGTGGCATATATAAGCCATGTTGCAGCCTTGCCAATAGTACCAGCACATGAAAGTAGTAGATCACGGTAAAATGTCTGCTTGCTCTGCATACATTCTTAAGATAAAGGTATAATTGAATTTGCATCCAACGGGGATATATGCTCTTAATAGGGCAAATTTTCTGCATTCCCAAGACAAAATGCAGCTGCTATATGCCTATATCCTGCACTTTTTGGCATTGCAAGGAACATACTCATACCAGCTCTGATCTTAACTGATCCACAGTTGGGTCCACATACAGTGCTTGCTTTCTTAGCTTCCTTCCATGGCTTCAAACTTCAGCGTTGGGCTTTCTTGCTTCCATGGCTTCAAAGCTCAGAGTTGAGCCACAGACCAGATCCATTCCACTTTCCAATGCAGGCAGGGAAAGGAGTCAACACATCTGCAACATTATCGTACCAACCTTCAAATAGTAACCTTTGCAATTAACAGTAATAGACCTGGACTATTGAATTGTGAATTTAGATATTATCAATAACTGGTGAGGTGAGTTAGTACATAGCTAGGCATGTCTGCATAAGTACCACGTAAATCCTGCACACATGGCATGAGTTCAGATAATGAAGGACCAGAAACGGAGACCAGAGGGGGGGGTGAATGGGAGCCTCAAATTTCTTTCGAAATATTTGGCCGTTGTCCCAAAATCAAACCCCAAAAGCAAACGCACGCAAGATCGACTTGTTCATGAGCCAACAGGGGGCTGGGTACCTCCGGTGATGACCAAAGAGTACTTCGAAACAATCGAGAACCAACGGAAACAAGCACACAATGGAACATGAAAAATCAGCACACACTGGACAGGGGCGGACAGTCTGCGGTCTAGGCCCGGACTATCTGCAGTTCCACTCCCGGACTGTCTGCAATCCAACCCCAGAGGGCGTTCAAACTCCGAAAAACGACTGAGAGAAAATAGTTCTGGTCTCGACGTGCGCTACAACGGCAGACTGTCCGCACCCTGATGGCAGACTGTCTGCGCCTGAGCTGGTCTCGACGTGGACCGAGCAGTCGCGGGTCTGCTCGCAGCCGGCACTAGGAATGAGAGCGGCAGGCGCCGAGGAGACCGGAGCAGCCTGGGCTGAGCGGATGCTCACTGGAGCTCAACCCTGATATCTCGACGCATCCAACAGAGCACTCGTGCGCAAGGAACAGAAAGGGGCGAGCAAAAGAATGAACGGGAAACTAACAGAGGGACCGGAGGAAAACAGGTGCTCGCCTGGAGGATTGATGCACGCTGCTGCCAAAGCAACTTGGCCAGGAGATGCACACGACCAGGATGCTAGCACTGGCAGCTCACAGGTGCCCTCACGGAAGCACAGCAAGAACCTGACGAAGAACAGTAAAGAACGAGGCACCAAAAAATTCAACCAAATCCTACCCAAACCTCAATGATTCGTCCCCAGAATTTGCACAGGAGAAATTCGACTTGCTACAAATCTATCCCCAAGAAATCATCGCCTGGGATTAACCCAAACTCCGGGACAAATTCAGATTGTTGACAAGAACGAGTTTTTCTCCTCAAAACCGAAAACCAGATCGATCTACGAGCTCGTGCCAAATTGATGTGAATCACTGGAGGGATTAGTTCAGCACATGTCCTAGCTCGTCATGGATCAACCAAAAACTCCCCAAAACATCTCAATCCAAAAAGATGAAGCAAGAAAGGGGAGGGAGAAGGACGACGAACATAGAACAGCAAACACAAAAATACACAGCTCAAAGAGATGAACCCCAGAGGGGAACGTGAGGTAAGGGCCTCACTTCCCAGCAAACATAGAACTGGATTACTATGTTACTGTAACATGCTACTGTAATTGCTTGAGATTGCTGACTCCTTTGCCTGAATCATATTAGGCCTGTCTGTCTATCAGTAGTTCAGTAGCACCTGAACCTGAATCTTTGCACACTTGGCAGGCCATCAGATAAAAAAAAACGACTGTCAGATGCATAGTCATGGACAGCATGACGGCATGACACTTTCATTCGTCAACGTTGCCTGATGAGCCACCACCTAATCAAAATTAATGCAGGAAACAGTATGTGGTATGGATGTACCGATGTACTACCTCTGCCCTAGAAAGATGTAAATCTAGATTTGGTCAAAGTCAAACTAATCTTAATCTGACTGAGTTTATGTAAAATAGTATCAGTGTTTAAGACAACAAGCAGGTATATTATGAAGATATATTCAATGAAAAATCTCATGAATGCTTACTTAGTAGTATGATAAGCAGTAATATATTTTTATACAAATTTAGTTAAATTTTTTGTCTAATGCTATTTGAGAATTGAATCCATTTTGGAACGGAGGGTCTGTTCGCTTGTTGGTTTCAGCCAGGGCTTATCAGCCATGGTACAATATTTTCCTCTCACAACAAATCAGCACCAGCCGGGCTTATCAGCCCAGAAACCAACCAACGAACAGGCCTGTCTGTCTATCAGTAGTACCAGCACATGAAAGTAGTAGATCACGGTAAAATGTGTGCTTGCTCTGCATAGATTCTTAAGATAAAGGTATAATTGAATTTGCATCCAACGAGGGTATATGCTCTTAAGGGCAAATTTTCTGCATTCCCTAGACAAAATGCAGCTGCTATATGCCTATATCCTGCAGTTTTTGGCATTGCAAGGAACATACTCATACCAGCTCTGATCTTAACTGATCCACAATTGGCTCTTCCGAGACACTTCCGGAATATCTGACAACAGTGACCCCAAGGTATCTTAAGTTGACTTGCAGCAATAAGTTGTACGAGTCCTTGTTAACATGCAGCTCTTCTGAGTACGACAAGATCAGCCATATCAAGTCCCGCACTATCGTCTACATTCGCTCAAGATGAAGATCAGAAATAAAGCAAGTGTATATTTAACCAGGTAGTCACTTTTCTCTCGCAAGACACTGAACCTACATGTAGAGTCAAAGTCCCTCAGGTAACAAATTCTTAGTACGTATTCTGAAGTAGTAAACTTTATTTGTGCAGGTATGCTTATGCCATTTTGCTATGGTAGTGGGAATGGAGTCGGATGGGTGGGAGCCTATTATTTTCAGCACGCAGATTTCAGTTGTGTACCATCTGCTTGCTCTTGCATTGGCTAAAAATCATTTCTAGTGAGATATACAGGACTCTGTACAGATTGCCATGGGCTGGACGACGCTTGGAATTATAATATGGTGAAGCAGAGTGCTGAATAGAATCCTTGTCTTAAAACTTTGGCACTAGTGATTTCATATTCTTTTGCTCACATATTTGTAAATTAATTTTTGTTCCGCCTTGGATTGTTATAATGAACGAACATGTGGTGACGAATGAAACGTTCTGTAATCAAGGTTGTCCTCTGCTTTTCCGGTTCGGGCAAGAACTGTATGTTAATCCTCTGCTTTGTACCCTGGACCGATATATATATGCATATACACGTCGTCTGCTTTGAAAAGAAGGAAAACGTAACAGAGCATAGCAGAAACTCAACACCTGTAACTCTGCTACTTTTGGGCCATGATGGTGTTTTCCTCCGTAGAGAGTTTGTCCATTTGCTTTTCCGACCCTTGCAAACACAAACTCTCCAGCATCTTAGCCTGCTTTGCATGCTAAGGAAAATGTAACGGAGCAGATCAAAATCCAGCACCAGCAAATTGATCTGTAAAGTGTTAACAACAGTCAGGGGGAGAAGAGGGATTTGGGAAGAAGCCAGAAGCGCTGCAGTTGGGACGTTGGGTTCAGATGAACAACGTTTACACCGAGGAAGAGTTGTTCAGGTTCATACATGATGCCTGACACAAGAGCGCTCTAGCCCATATATGGCACTCTGCTACTAGCGCACCTTGTTTACCTGATCCGGCCCATACACACGGGGGTTCTTCCTTCTAGGCCTAGGCTACCTTGCTGTCTTCAACCCTGCCTTCCATGAGAAATGGTCGATCGTTGACATTGCTGTCTACAAATCATGGTGATTATGTGGGGTTGCTCTCCGCTTTTCCAATCACTGCGGCAGCACCTAGTATTTCCTCTGGTTTGTGGCATGCACTGCACCAATCTATCTATATACAAGGCCCGCTGCTTTTTGAGGGAGGCAGAGCAAATGGGCAGGAAGAGCCTTCATTGTGAGCTGTGACTGAGGAATATAACACCGGTTCATCGTGTATATATACACCATATCATAACTGTCAGTCAACAGAGGAAGGAGAAACAAAACAAAGCAGAGCACAACAGGCAGATTTAATTTCACACTACTACACTCGCACCTTTCACAGCCGCGTCATAAACCACATCACAGTCCAATTTCGGCCTCGACAGTAAGCTGTCGACGGTGATGGTCATAGCCTTCACCGTCGGCATCTGGGACTGGTTGCGGTGTACACTAACACCGCCGATTGACTTATGATCCGTCCGTGATTAGGTCCTTACTTCAGTCGCATTGGAGCACGACCCGACTGTGTATATACACTAACATCACCGCATTTGCAAATGATCGAACTATGTCGAGGCTATCAAAACCATCGTGTGGGCACATCAACCGCCTGTGTAGTGGTCACCAGCACCGTCGCCTTGTACTTCGACCTGACTGTCAGCGGTGTGGGTTCACTATCGGTTGGACAGCCGAGACGCATGTGTAGAGGTTAACACCACTGTCGCTTCAGCGTATGATCCGCCAGTACAAAGGTCATGGTCATCGTCGCCTTGCACCACAATCCACCTTTGATGATCGTTTAGTCGGTGTCGGGTTACTAAATGATTCGGCCATGATATACTTTTATCCCTACCGCATAATATGTATAGCGACAGTGTTGGATGTTTGCATCACCAACGGTGGTGGTGATAACAAAACAATAAATGGCCCTTAATAGCTTACTAATCATAAAGCATACAGATATAATCATTACATCTATAAACTATGTTCTTACAATAACAATGGACGCTTACCATAATATATATCTCAACTGATGTCCGAACACAAGCGGTACATAGATTGCAAACTAAAGGTACTGATCTCTACAGGCTTCCATAACGAAACGACGTAGCTATGGTCCTCCTATGTGGCACTCCTGCTTGTTAGGCAAAAATAAATATAATTAGTGCATCCTTCGAATTGGTAGGCAATGCACCATGGAACCCCTCTTCTTCCTCCTAGCCAATGCAGGAAAAATGTTCAAAAGCACTCAGACTCCACCTGCACAAAGCAGCACAATTAATAATATTCAACACACCGTTCCTTTAGTTACAAAGCCCAAATTGGCCTATATATAGAATCAAAACAACTACCTACCTGAACAAAGGCATGACGTAATTACAACAAAATACAACATATGCACCTTTGCTGCTCTGCTAATGACTCCATGAACAAGGGAACATAAGGAAGATAGTGAGGTTCGCCGCTCATACATAATAGTTTCCAGGTACTTCTAGGATAGCCGATGGCCTGGGCAGGGAGGACATGAACTTTACTGGGGTTCATGTCATATGCAAGCAGTGATTTGTCCTCCCAATAAGGAAAATCAAATTCCATTCTGGATGAACTGCAATCACTCTGTAGGCCACATCACAAACCTTGGTACCAATTTCAGTATTCTTCTTTCCATATAGCTCCAGCGTGGTCACCTTATGCTTCAATGTCTATTTACTAGTACCATAGTCTTCAAGGATCCAGATTGAAAGCTCATACCTATTCAAAGTATCAGCAGTACATAAACACAACTGACCATGAGCTTCATGGATGGAGATTGCATCACCAGTTGGCCTACGAGTTTTCCTCCATGTCTTTCACTCCATATCAACAGCAACTATCTAGGTGAACTCCAGTATGTGCATAAAACCATTAACAAACACACATTTGCCATATGTGGATACTACAATACCCTCGCCCCATTTAGATTCTTTAAGGATCCATGCTCCAGTTTTAGATGAGTAGATGTTGACACCTAAGGAGTCATCATCGTTGATCCCATATTCAAACACATGGAAGAGCGAGGAGACTATCAGATAGAACCCCAAACGAGCTGAACCATAAGAATGGTTGCTACCCAGTTGTAGCAACCATTTCTTAGTCATCAGATTGCAGACAACATAGCGAAACCCAGAGTACTAGAAGATGATGAGGCCCCAGGAGCAATCTGAGATCACAACATTCTGAATGGGGAAGGGCAAGAAGGACAAGGAGGGGTATTCACTGTTGATGCTGGTGAAGTTGCGTTTGCATTTCTCGCTGCGGTAGAAGAATCCGGCGAGAATCTGGGTAGCTCCTTATGTTACTCGGGTCCCAAGATGAGGCTATTCCAGGAGCGACAGACACACTTGCAGCTACACAAGGAGCGGGCAGTGAGGCGGCTGAGGATGAGGACCAAGATATGGTCTATGAGGATGGCCACTTCGTTCCTCTTTTTGGGGACCTCCTCCTCCATCTTGACGAGGATCTGGTGGAGCGGGGATGGCGATGGAAGCGGCGACACTGTCCCTAAATCAAAGAAGGCGCGACTATGGAGATGTGTTCGTGAGCTCATTAATAATCAGACGGAAGCTTCATTCGTACTCAAATAAGTCAAGAAGGGAATAAAAATCCAAGAACAATGCATAAGGGAAGTGCGAAAGCGTTACCATTGCCTTTGGATCTTGCTACATTGAGCTCAAGCGGCGACGGCGGTGATGAGTACCACCCTGGTCACCGGTGGATCTATGCTGTCTACCTACCGGTGAGGCGTACTGGAGCGGAGCACTAGATTGTCGGCGGTGACTGGCGGCTTGCACGTCGCTGACTAGGGCCGGTCACGCAATTCAGCACTGGGATCAGGGGCGGTGATGAGGAACAGCAGTAATGAGGAGGAGAAAGATATGGTGGGGGCGTCCTTTGTAAGCAACTATATCAGATGCAGGAATGCAATTTTCTGCAAAACTTTGTAAATACACGGAGGAGTGACGCGTACGACTCACGCGCATGCTTGGAAATTGACGAAAGCGGCGATGAAGGCTACCGGCGGTGATGATTGGGAGATGTTAGCACCTACTAATGACGGACGTGTCATACGATCTGTGAACTCTAAGACGCACAAATGGAACGTTCAAGTAACAGCAAACAGAATGAACTCAAAGTAATAACTACTAAATATTATGAACATTTTTATTTAGAATGCAGAGGCATGTTACAATCGAACTACTCGTGGTGAGCGTTGCGAATGATGTCCTCTACATCCACCGCGGCCAAGACGCCATCGCCCATGGTGGAGAACTAGCTAATCATGTTCTGGCGCTGCCGATAGCTCATCTATCTTGGGAACCCCGGCTCCATCACGGTTAGGTCATCACCCAGCCGAAGCTGGGCGGCGGCCAAGGCTGAAGCGGCCCCTAGACGAATGCATTACGTGGCCACCTCCACGACCCATAGTGGCACGGTGCGGAGACGGTCTGCCAGGGTCGTCCCCATAGGCGCTGGAGGCAAAAGCACACGGACAGCGTTGCCTGCTTCAGCGTGGAGGTCCTGGTAGTGCATGTAGCTCTCGGCCGCCATCCGGGAGGAAACATGGGCATTGTCCTCGGCTACCTGGTGAACGTGGATCGCCTCCGCTGCCTCGCCCTATGCGGCGATCGGCTGCTCGTGGACGGCTGAAAAGGGGACAAAAAATGCTACAACTTAAGACACAACATCGCACGTAGTGAAAGAGCAAGATCATATCGTGCCGAATGCCTTACCAGTGAGGCGTGCCTGGGCCTCGGCGGCGGCAAGCTCCGCCGCAACCGTTTCTCACTTCGCGGTGGCAACAGAGAGGCGTAGACGGTCTGCCTCCTAGCTCTCCTCGTGGAGGGTGGAGGTGGCCACGTCTAGCTGCTCCACCAACGTGAGGATGTCATCCGCCCCCCGTCCTAGTCGTCAGAGATAGCCAGAAGCGGGGATCGGCTCTCCGGTGGCGGCGCCCCCGAGCTACCCTCCCTGTCTCGTCGCAGCATTGCATGAAAGTGGGGACGAGCAGGGAGAACCTTCGGTGTCTCTTCTATTGGGTGCTTCATTGCTCGATCCACCATTGCATGAGATGTGAAAGATGGGGTGTCAAGGCGGAGCGCCAGACGAAGAAGATAGAATGAGAAGATAGGTAGGTGTAACGAGTTTGAGAGAAAAGGAATCATTTACTTGCTTCCCCACCTTAGCCTCCACTTTTATAGAAGGATGGGCGAGATAGGCACTGAGCGAGAGCAGGAGTTAAGGCCAAGCCATGTCTCGCACGATCTTAGTGGAGCACGCTTCTCCCGGGGGAAGTAATGGTGATGGAACGGTGTTGGATGTTGGATGGAGAAAATTGACTTGAACACATGGCTCGGCCCCTCTAGCGCTAACCACGATCTTAGGGGAGACAAAGTGATGAACCATTAGCCTATTTTATTCTTATCAACAGCTTTGAATTATCTTTTGTAATGGCAGATGTGGGTAATTTACATGCAAAATTAGGGCGTTCACACGGTTTATGCGGTTCACACGGTTTACACCGTTGGGGCCTCTAAGTAATCGTAAGACAGTATGATAAAAGATTCTTTCATTCTGAACTTTTTTCGCATTTTCATACATGGTTTACGCGATTCACACAGAGGATGGCAATTCACTTCCCCGAGACGTTCGACATCCCACGCTGCGGAACCTTAAAGAATAGAGCGATCATAAAATCCCAAGTGGGGTTTTTGGAACTCACCTTGCTCCGCTCCGATCCCCCTCCCTAGTGCTCCACTCTACCGTGATGTCGCTCTCTGACCCGAGGATCCGTCTTTTGCAGCCGTCGGGCATGTCCTCGTTCCATGGAGAAGCTCCGGACGGAGTGGCTGCTGAGATTGCTAGCTACGTCGCTGTGGCTGTAGCGGATCCCATGGAAGATCTTGGTAGCCTGCGGGCAACCTGTTCGTAGATGCGTAGGGTGTGCGATGATGCCGTAGTGGGATAGAGCATACCACTGCGGCGAGTGATGCTACGTGGGATACACCTTGGGACCTACAACCGATTCTATGACCATGAGTACCGCGCCAAGCTCATCGCTAGGCTTGCTAGCTTTGGCAACCCGGTGGCCTGCTTCTAAGCTGGCATGCGCGCCGTCTTCGTGGTAGACCACAGCATGCTCATGCCGCGGCTCGACATGCTTGAGCGCTCTGTCGTGGTAGGCCATGATGTTGCTGCATTTGTTCTCTCCCTTGTGCTCCACAGGTCCAATAGCAGTGCCGGCAACGACAACATTGCACGGCTGTGGTTGAGGAAGGTCGAAGGTGATGAAGTGGGCCCGGCGGGAAATGTGACGTGGAACAACGAGATATGTACACGGCGCCTCCAACAGGCCATGTTCGTGTTGCAGGACTTGGCTAGGCGGCCGGCGCCGAGTGAGTCTAGTCCTCTGCCTCCACTAGCCATGCCGGTGCGTCGCCAGGACAGCCATCAGTGCGGAGGTGGAAGCTGTGGCGTCCACGAATGATGGGAAGGTTGGGAGGAGTGGGCTATGTTCTGCAGCGAGGACTGTAGGATCTGCAATGAGTGTGATAGGTTCTTCAGATCAATGTGGTAGATTCTGTGTAGATCAATGTTGATATGTATATATCTTGATGATGGGGATTTGTATGATAAACTCTTCATTCTCCTTAATACAATGATACACAAGTACGATTCCTTTCTAAACTCATTACAGTTACCTTCCTTCTCGTATGATGCGGTTCAGATTCCCTTGCACATGTTTCCAATTTCTTAATACAAGTTATTCAAGTCATCTCCACTAATAAACACGAGCGGGGAAGGCAACAGTCTAGGTCCGCGACATCCACGGCCACCCACGCGAGTCGCGGGAGACGGAGCAGGGAAAATGACGCAGACCATTTGATTCCCTGCACTTTGCGATCTAACACTAACGCTAAATCACTGTATGAAACAACGACGGGAGGTGCAATAATGACAATTTGCAAACACAGCAAACCAATTTGCAAATTAACCAAGGCAAATACTTCCACCCCAGCACCATCTCAGTGAGGTACTTTATCTCATGTCTGTGTAGCTAAAATGAATAAGGTAAATACTTGATTGACTTTGGTGTGGTTTGAGCACTATTTGTAGACCTTGGAGCACCAAACCCCTGCTGTTCCTTGTCAACTTAATTACTTTCATGATTTGATTGTAATTCACTTGTTGGTTAATAATTAAAATTATTTACTCAAATGCTTAATTAGTAGATGCATATATGTAAGCCTTGTGATTGCTGTTTGTATGCAATAATCTGAGATGATGGATCAAGAATTTTAATGCTAGTTTAATCATTTGGATAACATGTATACATGATCTCTTGTTAATATGGTAATTAATAAGTGTGTTGTTTATACAAGTTTCCACCCTTTGCTTAGCTTTACTTGCAATGTGTTTAAATATGTTTCATGATAGCTTTGACTAGTGATGAGTAGCTGAGTTAATAGTAGTTTACAATCTTGGTAATTAGTTGCTCATGCATAGTCTTGTTAGTAGGTTAAGCAAAGCCCTTGGTTGCACTTGTATGTTGAAATGGCTGCATGAGCAGTTTCTGTTTAGTGGCTGTTTTCATAATGTTAATCATGTTTTCTATAAGTGTATTGAATATAAAAGTTGTAGAGAATTTCCATGTCTTGCTTGTCCTAAAATTTCATGATTTTAGGCCAGCTGGTTTGGGAGTTATGCCTTTTTCAAGTTCACTGTCAGTTTCTGTTTACTTTCTGAACAGGTCTGAAAGATGATGCTTTTTGGCTTAGTTAACATGTTAATAACCTTTTGGTAACAACTAAAAAGTTTCAGTACTTTTCATAAGATTTCCAAAATGTTAAGGATCACAACTTTTGGTGATCTAGAACTCCAGTTATAAATGTTTTAATCTTGATGCCAGATTCTGTCCAATTCTGGACAGAGTTGTTTCTTTGAGCTGTATGACCTTGCTAGCTGCTTAATCACCTTTTGATGATAATAAGAAAGCTGTAGGCCAGTTCTTAAGATTTTCACAAAGTCTAGTATCACCCTTGCTGGATGTCTAAATCTTGTGTTATGATTGCTAGAAGTGGCTGTTGTGCTGCTGTCCTGGAAGTGTGTGTACCTAGAGTTGTTGTTTGATCTTGCTTTTGCTAAGTGAATCATGGCAACGCTGGAGCCCTTTTAACAAGCTAATCTTAACTAGCTTTAATAATTACATGTCTTGCTATAGATCAATCCAATAGCTTGTATGTAAGCTTGAGATGTTTTGCTATCTTAGTATGATAGGTTTGTGTAATGCTTAATTAAATAACTTGGTTTCTGGTGCCTAAGTTAATATGACGTGGTCTTGCCCTTGACTTGCTTGACTTTTGCAATGTGGTAAGTGTTGCTTTCTATATAAGCACATAATAGACTTGTTAACTAAATAAATAGAATGCCTTCTGTAGTTGTACCGCAAAGGAAAGTTGTACTCAACTTTCTTAAGTTAGTTTAAGTTTCTTCATGCACTTGTGCATCTTTCATCATGCATCATGTCATGCATTCCATCATGTTAAGAAAAGCATCATTTATTACGTGTAGTACATACGAGAGTGGGAAGGTTCATGTTGATCAAGTTTCGGAGAAGATCCATCCACCAGTGGTGTTGGTGCCTACTCTGACTACTGGATCTTTCTGTGGAATCTAACCTTCTCTGCAACACAGGCAAGCCCGGAGCATAAACCCTTCTCTAGTATTTACAAATCTTTTATTACACTTTAAGTCTTGTGAGATGTGCATTAAGTAATTAGGAGTTGGTCGAATACCGTTGCTACATGATTACCTTGATATTCAGGTATCCTTAGTTCTACCCTGCTAGTATGAATAGGTCGATATCTCTAATGCTTAGTAATGGTTAGACTTCGATAGAAGTTGAATGATGGTTTCATCGTGCGCAAGAAAAAGGTTTACCTGGTTCTTCTCGGCTCTATTTTTGGGTCGTGTGAGTACCATAAAATGTTAATGTTAAACTGAGATCGGGCAGGACTCAATGTTATGGTAAAGGTTCTTGGGCAGACAGGCTCGCCTAGTCGTGCTCGTCCCGCCTGTGTCGATTAAGGACCGATCGTTGTAGGGCCGCTTGTGATCGTGACTTGTAGTACTGGCCACATACTCCGGTAAGCCTGATACCTTAGCTATTCCATTATGTGAAAGGCCAACCGCGCACTGGGAGTGGAGAGATGGCGAGAGTAGCATGTACACATCCTATGAATCCGCTAGGAGCGGCGCATGGAGGTGGAGTACTGTGCTCTTGGGTAGCGCAGGACCCGTTCACATTTTGGAGGATCCGAGTGAAGGTTGATATATGTAGGTTCGGGTTCGGGTCTGGGTCTAGCTAAGGACGGCTATGCACTCAGGAGGCTCACGAATACTTGTCACATCTGAAGATTGAAGCGGAGGAAGAACAAGGGCGACTGCCGGCATTGAGGGCAGACACGGCGGCGTGAACCGCCGGCGACGGTCGTGTCCCGGCTCAACCTAAAGGAAAATGGACAACCGATAAGCCAACAAGCTTCGCGGTGCCAAGGCGATTATGGAATAAAAGATAGAAGGGAAAGAGGGTAGCTAGAGGCGGCTGGCCATGGCGGGGTGCTGCTCGGCGGCGCTGCGGGTCGCCGTGGCGGCAACCAGTGATGAGGCTGGTTCCGGCGGCCATAGGTGATGTGGGTAGGCTCAGTGGATGCGCAAGGAGCAGACGGAGCTTTGGGCATGAGCAATTGGATGGAGACACGACGACAGCAACTAATTTGGCCAGCGAGCTGGGGCTACTCGGTGGCGGCGCAGAAAAGAGAAAGAGAGGGAAACGCCGACGACAGGGTGGTTTAACGGAGCGGGCGGGTTTTCCAGACTCACAATCAAGTGCGTGCCATCATACGAGATGGCGGTAAGCAAGGGCGGCGGTCGACAGCATGCTGCTCGGTGGCAGCTGCTTCCTGGCAGCACTGTAGCAACTGAAACGGCCGTCTTCTTCTCCCTTTTTCTCTTGATTTCTTTACCAAACACGATGAGCTCCCTTAAGCAAAATTGTTCACTGATCTAAGGTCTCCAACTTTGCTTAAAAGATCAACATCAAAAGGTTGACAGATTCTGAGATTCAAACAAGGGTCCAGGTTTTGAAAACTATTTTACTCAAACATTTTTGGGTAATTAATTAATGATCAAACATCTATCAAACCTATCAACCAATTACATGATATCAAAGCTCAAACATCAATGCAATCAATGGAACAAAAGTTGATCAAATTTTATCTGTGAAAAGAGATCCAATAATTCACCAAAAATTGAACTTAAACATTGATCTTTAAGGACTTAGGCAAAAATTGACTAAATTTGAAAATCAGCCCGAAATCTAGTCTTTGGGCTCCAAATTAAACATGTTTGATTTGAAAACATTTTCCAATTTTGCTTCGATATTAAAGAGCATACTTTAAATAACAAAGGTCATATTTACCAAATTTTAATTGTTTAAGCAAATTCTCATATATAAATTAAAAAAATTTCTTAATCACAAATATAGACATTATTTCATGCAACAAAAGAAACACCACATATGCAACATATGAAACATTATATATGCAACATAAACATGCTATACTTGAAACATGGAATGCATTAATGCCACAATACTTGATGCTTATACTTAATGATGCTCATGATGAGAATTTTAGTTGTTTTTTAACATCTAGGATGTTACAATCATCCCCCTTAAAGAAATCTCGTCCTGAGATTATGGAGTGCCAAAAGCCTTGGGTTGAGTAATGGAAAAGGAAATGTGTCAAGCACATTAGCTTTGCAAGGAGTTCATAAAACAATAAGGGTTGGTTCGGAGATTACAACCGAAATCGAAAGAAGGATGTATTTAACAATGGATTAGGAAATCCAGAAGAAGCACGGATAGGAATTTCCTAAAGAAGTTCCAAGGAGAGCGAAAGCACGTTAATTGTAGGCTATAATGGATCATGACCATAGACCTTGATATCAGCAAGCATCCAACATAACTTCATGTGGTTGCAATCCACAGTTGATTCCAGGTTTCGACGCGGTACCGTGGTCACTGATCATGGTACCACCATAGGTTACAACTATTGTAACTTTCCACCAACACATGTCGGCTATCAAAGTCAAGGGTATAGCATGTGTCGTGGTAGAAGAAGACAAGGGATGACACATGCATAGATTGAGAAGTCAAGGATTAGCCAGGTTTTCGTATTGAGTTGGCATAGTAAATTAGTACATCCAGAAGTTCCCAAGGATTAGAAACTTATGGGGCAAAAGATTATCAAGATATGGTAAATGACAAAAACCTAGCACATGACGAGATTCATTGGAATAGAACAGCTATAAGGCAAAATAGCTGTCCCGGAATAAAAGAACGAAATCTTATCATTATATTTTAACCTCATGTGAATGATATGATGCATGCTCGTCCTATACGTCTTCACAACATTAGCGGTACCCAAGTTACTTATATATGGTAGCATTTTATACATTATCTTTACTGTAGCAGATGGGATGTTGAGTGGCACTCTGCAGAGCAATGTTAGAGAAGTTCGACTCTTAACTTGACTTGCTAAAGAAGAGTTGAAAACGTTTTGACGCCTTCTGCTTGAATCACCAGAAAGTCTTCACAAGGCCTTAAAGCAACAATACGGGAGGTTCAAGAGCATTTTTAGTTTGTACTCTGGGTCTGTTAAACCCTTGTTGCAGGTGAGCCTCATGAGCAGCTAGGCTTTTGCCCCTGCTGCATTAGGGTTCAGGAGGAGGAGTCCCAGTAGTAGGAGTTGTCGTGCACCCTTGGGCAGGGTGACCCTCTTTTGTGTGATGTATTATAAGTGGTACCTGTTTTGCTACCCCACTGGCCATTTTGACTAAGTCTTTGAAAAATAGTTCTTAAGTTCAATTTTGGGAGAATTATTAAATGAATTTTCATAACTAAAATTGGTCCAAACTTTGTTCCATTGCTTGATGCTATGTTTCATCTATGATAATATGTAATTAGTTGATATGTTTGATTCATGGTTGATCACTAATTAATTGCTCAAAGTTGCTAACCCAAAACTACTTTTGAAACCCTAACTGAATGTTCTGAACCTAGTTTCAATCTACCTCTGTTTTTCTCTCTTGATGTCACTAACTAATTAGAATTAGGGGATGGTTCCTAAAGCAAAGTTGAAGATCAGATGAAGATGGACAACTTTCATTCTTAGAGTTTTTCAAGCTTAAAATGCACAAATGACATGACCCTTAGTGATTATGCTTGATGATACTCATGATCAAGTTTTAACTGCTTTTTAACATCTGGGAGGTTACAATCGTCCCCCATTAAAGAAATTCCATCCCGAGATTAAGGAGTACTAAAAGCCCCGGGTTGAGTAATGGAAAAGGAAATGTGTCAAGCACATTAACTTATAAGAAGTTCATAAAACAACAAGGGTCGATTCAAAGGTTACAACCAAGATCTGTGAAAGGTTGTAACTAACAAGGGATTTAGGAAATTCAGGAGAAGCAGGAACATGAATTCAGGGGAAGCACATTAATTGCGCCAGCTCCAGCTCGGGCTCGACACGCAAGCAGGTGCATGTCCGTGCGTGTTAAGCCGGCAGCTAGCGGCAGCGAGCAGGAAGGAGAAAGAGAGGACAACCGGTAGCTTTTAAACGGCGAGGCAAGGCTTCTTCAGACGCGCCAACAGCTGCTTCGAGCAAGCCACGTGGGTAGTTATGTGCCATAGTGCGCAGGAGCGGCGAAACAAGGGCAACGACCGTCAGTGAGCTGCTGTGTGGCAGCTACTTGTCAGTAGCACTGTTCACGCCTGAACCCATTTCTTCACCTCCCTATTTTTCCCTATTTCTCTACTATGCGCAAAGAGATCCCTTAAGCAAACTCGTTCACTGATCTGAGCTCTCCGACTTTGCTTAAAAGATCAACATCAAAAGAGTGATGGTTTTGAAGATTCTGGATTTCAAACATAGGCACTTTGAAGCTAAAAACTGAACCTTCAATTAGGGTTTTGAAAACTATTTTAGTTAAGCATTTTTGAGCAATTATTATAGAGGTTAAACAGTAATCAAGCAATACAACCAAATGCTCATTAACATACCTCAAACATATTACCAATCAAAGGAACAAACATTGGCCAACTTTTATTTATAACAATTAGTTTAAGAAATCTCCAAATAATGAACTTAATAACTGGTTTCGAAGACAGCAAAAAATGCTAAGTGAGGGAAAGACAATATTAAATTCAGTTTTTGAAGCTCCAATTCAACATGTTTGATTTAGAAACACCACCAACTTGTGATTCCACATTAAAGTACACACTATGCACTACAAAGTTTTATTTTAACAAAATTTTAATTGTTCAGGCAAATTCACCTATATAAATTCACCAAATTTCTTAATCTCTATTATTGACATCATTTCATGCAACATGTGAAAAATATTATGAGCAACCTATGAAACACGATAATGCAACATACGAAACACTAATCATGCATCATAGCAATGCTATAAATGAACCATGGAGTGCATACATGACATGATACTAGGTGGTTATGCTTGATGATGCTCATGATCAAGTTTTAACCGCTTTTTAACATCTAGGATGTTACACAAGGCAAATACTACGACACTTAAAAAATAGAGTAACAAGCATCGCCATTTAGTTATTAATTGTTTTTAAGGCAAAAACTATATATAAATGACACAGTAACAATTATCACAACAACTTCATTCATAACTTCAGTTACATTCCATAGTTGTACAATAACAAAGACCTATTGAAGACTACTGGGTGTACAATAACAAAGACCTGTCAAGTACTGGTACATCCCAAAATCGAGTCTAGAGATAGGCAGTGCAAGCTAAGGACGAGGCAGCACCTCGCAAAACTTCTACTAGCACCCGCACCTCTCATGGCCGAGAGAGAGAGAGCAAAAAGAGGAGCATCTTAGTGAGGTGCTTTACCTTCCCTGCTGCACCTCTCATGTTCGAGAGAGAGAGCAAGAGGAGCATCTCCACCTCACATGGTCATGAGCATGTGCATTCCTGCATAGGATGACTAATTGTCAACATGTAAGTTTAGTAGTAGGAAAAAATGAAGGAAACCATTTTTTGTCCTCCTTTCTTGTGTAGTAACTTCCTTGTTGATTAGGATATGGTGGTGCTCATGTCTCATGGTCACGAGGAGGGCATGGAAGAGAAGCGTCGCTGTCATCGCTACAACTCCAGAGGAAGAACGATCGCTAGGGCACCGAGATGGTGAATGTGCACAAGAAATGCGTAGGGCAAACCAGGGATTCCAAAGTGCATTGAGTACCCCTTGGCTTGCCCAAATAAGCGAACCCCCTTAATCGCAAAACTTCCATTAGCACCTAGATCAAGCAGCACCCGCTGCACCTAGATGCCGGTAGTACCCAATCTTGAAGGCCTTCTCCCCATGCCACTGCTGCCGCCAGAGGAGTTGGAGAAGGAGCGCCATGGCGATGAAGAAAATATAGATGGTTGGTGTTGTGGGGTCGGAACCGCAGCAAGCATTGTTGTTCGAGTCGGTGTTAGAGTATGGGTCTTCGGTGGCTCGAGTGGACTCAAGAACACAAGAATAACACAGAGAACGCAACGGTTTATCCTGGTTCGGGGCAATCGGTGCCCTACGTCCAGCAACTGATGATCCTTATACTCATGAGCACCCAAAATTGGGGGTTACAATAGGGTTGTAGAGAGATTTGGTAGGGGGTTAGCTCGGTGATAATCCTAAGGTTTCCTCGCTGCCGGTGGTGCCTTCCCCTCATCGGTGAGAAGGAAGATGACAAGATGCGGTGGAGGAGCTCTCGATGCCCCTCGGTGGGTTGCCTTCCTCTCGATGCTGAGCGGAGGCCAAGGAATGGAATGGAGTCGAATGATCTATCCTCTCCTTCCCCCCCCCCTTGGTTCGACCTTAACCCTTATATGACGAGATAGGTACGGTACATGGCGGTTTGGGGGAACTAGTCTATGGTCTACATGCGCCAGAGTCCAGGAGGGCCTTGCAGCGACGTGCTGTGGACCGTGGCAGTGTTGTGGAGCTGAAGAAGCCTTGGGCACTGTCTGGCTGCTCTGTTTTGACACTACGCGTTTCTGGTTGTGATGGCTTGGACCTTCTGGAGTCTTCTTAGTGATGAAGGAGGTTGGCTTCAGGGGTTGACACGTGCGCCTAGGGGCCTCCAAGCCCTTGGAGGCCATTGGGAAGCTGTCTTCTTGTGTTACGCCCTGTGCATGACCTTGTCAAAAAAGTGGCCGGCAATGCCATGCCCAAGGGGCAGCGCCGTGGAGCCCCCGAGCCTCGGTAGCTCGGGGCATGTCTTCTTGTGCCTAGGCCTTGGCTGGCATCGTTGGCGGGGTAGGAGCCAAGGGCCAGGGTGAAGTCTTGTCATGGATCGGGAGCCTCGGGGCTCGGGCAAGCCCTAGAGCCCCAAGCGGAAGTCATGGTGGAGCCAGGCTCGGCCGGGCTTCTTCTCAAGAGAGTGCGCGCGAGCGTACCTGATGGGTATAGAACCCGAGACCCTGGGCGATCCTGGAGGGGTCGATCGGGGGGTCTTCATCATTCGAAAACCATTGGACCTGAGGCTTAACATACCCATATGTTAGGATCTCGTCAGGAGCCCCCGAGCCCTTCATGGCCTCACTCGGTGTGATGGCGATGAAGGGCTGAATTCGATCTTTTGGTGACTGAACCCTCCTTGGCTATGACGGCTTCCGCTGACAAGGGTGTTGTGCCCTGCTCGGGGTCTTCTTCTTCAATGTGATGGGTGTTGCTCGGCCATCGGGTCCGAGCGATGATGGTTCTGATCCGTCTATGCGACTATGTCGCACAGGTCTTCGACTCGAGCGAAGGCTCGGTGAACTCATCTGGGAGTTGCCGATCTTAAGCCCAGAGGTGCCGTCCTTTTTTATCGGAGCATGTCGTGGGTTGGGTGATCAAGAGCGTCTAGGCTCTAGCTCAAGGCCATCTGATCATCTGGAGCACCACGCCCTTCTGAGGGTTGTGGTAGCAGGTCCTGGTGCTCTCGAGCTGGCCTTCTGGGGTCGACCTTCTGCTGTCATAGATCAGGGTGCGGGGAGCGCGCCGAGCCTTAGACGGGGGCCCTCGTTGGGCCTACTGCTCAGCTGCTCCCGCCCCAACTCTGGAGAGTTGGTTGGTTTTTTGGGGATGCGTCACCCAAGTGCCCATCGATTAAGGTGTTGGGTTGCTCCGTCTGGGGAGCTGGCACAACCCCCGAGGCCATTGTGGGGCCTCCCTATCAGTGGGAGTGGCGGCTTCTGGGCACGTCCCTTCTGTTGACGTCTTGTGCAGGCGGTTGATGGCATCTGGACCATCATGCCTGGCGGAGGAGTTAAGGCCTGCACCACCGCGGCTTCCCACTTCATCTGGGAGATGGGACATTGGGGCGACGTGGAGCAGATCTGGCGGAGGAGGAGCCACGGCACTTGGTGCGCGTGGATCTAGGCCATCAATGATAGCTAGTGGGCCCAAGGGGAGTCGGATCCCCCAAGTCCCATGAGGAGGCATGCACGGAGTGGGAGACGCGCGTGGTGGAATGTGGAGCGAGGACTTGACTCGTTGTCAGCGGTTCCCTGACTCCACCTTTACTGCATGGCCGTCATCATGCAACTGTCCGGAGGCGTGCTGTGGGCATTGAAGAGGCGCCTGGCCAGTTCCCCAGGGCCCCTTCTTGGTCATTGATGGCTGATCAGAGGGCAGGGAGCCACTCAAAGCGCATCGTCTAGGCTATAAAGGGGAGCCCCATGGGACACAATGTCTTCAATTCCTTCCTCTGTCCCCTTCTCTTCTTCTTCTCACATCCATCTTCTTTGGCGGCGATGGCGATGATGAAGTGTGACGCTTCCCTTCGGGTGAGCCTATCCTGGTGCGCCGGTGGTTGCGTCTCCAAGGGTGGAAGGAACCCAGCGAGGGGAAGTCCGGTCGGGTGACGCTAGCTCTGGACGAAGATCGGCAGCTGGGAAGATGTCTCCGTCCTCGGCAAGCTCCCGAGAACGGGTGGGGCGGGGTCGGACCTGCCTTCACTCGGTAGCAGTTTTTGCCACCGTATATTGTAATCGGGTCATTCCCAATTAATGAAATGAAATTACTTTTGTTTGTAATCCCATTGCTCTCGAGTCATGCTCAGAGACTTCATCCCTCAGTGGGATGGGCTATTATGACAATGGCCTCATTGGCCAAGATCGTCGTGCCCGTGCTACTAGCTGGTAAGTCCATGAGAACCCCTGGTTTACGGTCGTTCCATGCCCCGGTCATGTCCCCAGAGGGGAGATCCTCAGCTTCCCGATCAAGCCACTCGTATACTTCCCAAGCCCATCTGTCAGTACTCGGGGGCTCGCTGCCTCCCTCATTGGGTCACCACAAGTAGCTCAGGGTGGGTACTCGGACATCGCTCGTATAGACTATCAGGACGCTTTTGTGCTTCCTGGCTACAGCCACGTGGGCTCGTCTCTCGAGGGTCCCTCGCACTTTAGGTGCTTCGAGTGGCCTTGAAGCCCAGTGGGACGGCCTTAGAACCCTCGGCCATGCACCTTTCGGGGGGCCCCACACCATCGTGCGGTAGGGTGGCCCAGTCCAATGAAGGATCAGGAGACAGGTAGGTACCTGCAAAGAAAACGGAATGGACACAAAAGAAGGGAAAGATGACATAGCTGGTAACGTTGTGGTCAGGGACATTCCGTTAGCGCCTTGCCAATCCCTCGCCCGGTCCTCTCACACCGTCTGTCCTGTCCTAGCCTCGCTCGGGGGCCTTCTACGGTGGTTCTCCTTTAGAAAGGTCAGCAGGTGGTTAGCTCAGTTGATGCTTTGGTGCCACCAAGATAGCTATCGCTAGGGTGGCTCAGGATAAATGAGACAATTATAGAGAAAAGCGAAGCAAGAGGGTCAGGAGGACGATACTTATCTTGGTTTTTGTTGTTGGAGAGGTAGGCCAGCGAAGAAAGTTGGTAGGCGGGCCATGGCTCGCGAGACGGTGCTTCTGGGCGAATGGCTCGGCGTTGGCCTTCCCTCATGGGGAAAGGTCAGAACTCACCTCGATCGGGTCAACCCCTTCTAGGGGGCCGAGCGCCTGGATGGAGGGGCCAGCCGAGCCACCATAGCTGCCAGGAGACAAGTGTTTGTCGAGGTACAAGCTCAGGATACATTGACAAGTCCGGCTCTTCCCCATACTCTCCCTCACATCTCTCCCAAGCCAAGTCTACTAGCTATGGCCCATGGAGTGTAGCTCTTGTGGTGTTGCTCTTCCTTGAGGTGTTGTTGGAATGAGGAGGGCTCTACCCATGCTTTTATACATGTTTGTGGTCAGTTTGGCGGGAGATAAAATACGAAACCACCCAAACCATCCTTAGCATGCCGCCATGCAGGTGCCAAGTGGGCTTGGGGGCGGTGCGGCCACACCCTAGGCTGGCCCGTTCGGCACCGCCCTACTCTAGCAGGCTCCTGGCTAGACATGGATGGCTCCCACGTCGGTGCCCGTCATAGGTTTGTTGCGTAGGTAGGCTTTCTCCTTTTATTCTGTTGTGCAGTACTGCTTTACGTTTTCTGAGTTGGTCCTTTTGATGTGTTTTCCTATATATTCCATGTATATGTCCTGAAAATGACCAACTCACCAAAACTTATGGAATACGTTAGTGTAAAACCCAATTTACTAAGTTTTGATGTTTGTCTATATGGAATTTGTGTAAAGTTGGCATGTGAAAATATGAGTTTAGGGTTGCCAACACCTTTGGTGCTCGAGCTATGCCTCGGCGGCCTCCAGGTCCACCTACCGAGCCCGCAGGCGATCCTCCTTGTCTTAAAGGTAGGCTGCGCGGCTGCGGGGATTCTAGTCCAACGGCATGAGCCCGGGCGCCTCCTCGGCAAGAACCTCACTGTCGATGTGGTAGCACATGCATGGAGGGGCGCTGTAGTCAACATCATCGGAGTTGTACTCCGAGTCGCTCCCCAAAAGGATCTCGAGGAAGGTGCGCAGCGATGGGACGTCAGTCCCCGCCATGCGAGAGAGGATGGCACTCCGCGGTGACTCGAGACTAATGAGGTGCTCCAGCTCCATTTAGAAGGACGCCGCCACGTTCTGGATCCCAAAAGGCAGGTCTAGGAGGTAGTACCAAAAGCTTTCAGGTGGTGGGAGCACCTTACCGGTGGCGATCTGGTGGTGGACGTTGGCCAGCTTGTAGAAGGCGCCGGCCGTGATGGAGAACTCACCGGGGAAGCGGACACCACCGTCTAGGGCGGTGTCGCTTGCTCCGGCGATGAGGCGGGTGGCTCCAGCCACCGTAGAGCCAGAATCACACTTGATGCTACCCCCTACCTGGCGCGCCAGCTGTCGTGGGGTCGGAACCGCAGCAAGCATTGTTGTTCGAGTTGGTGTCAGAGTATGGGTCTCTAATGGCTCGGGTGGACTCAAGAACACAAGAATAACAGAGAGGACACAACGATTTATCCTGGTTTGGGCTAATCGGTACCCTATGTCTAGCAACTGATGATTATTATAGTCAAAAGCACCCAAAATCGGGGGGTTGACAACAGGGTTGTAGAGAGATTTGGTAGGGGGTTAGCTCGGTGCTAATCCTAAGGTTGCCTCGCTGCCGGTGGTGCCTTCCCCTCGTCGGAGAGGAGGAAGACGACGGGATGCGGTGGAGGAGCTCTCGGTGCCCCTCAATGGGTTGCCGTGCTCTCTGTGCTGAGCGAAGGCCAAGCAATGGAATGGAGTCGAATGATCTGTCCTCTCCTTCCCTCCTAGGTCCAACCGTATCCCTCGTATAATGAGATAGGTCAGGTATATGGTGGTTTGGGAGAACTAGTCTACCGTCTACATGCAACAGAGTCCAAGAGGGCCTTGCAGCGATGCGCTATGGACCGTGGCGGTGTCATGGATCCGAAGAAGCCTTGGGCGCCATCCGGCTGCTCTGTTTTGACACTCTGCGTGTCAGGTTGTGTCGGCTTGGACCGGCCTCCCCCAAGTGGACCTTCTGGAGTCTTCTTGGTGGTGAAGGAGGTCGGCTTCGGGGGCTGACGTGCGGCCCCGGGGGGCTCCGAGCCCCTAGAGGCCACTGGGAAGCTTTGTCTTCTTGTGTCATGCCCCGTGCGTGACCTTGTCGAAAAAGTGGCCGGCAATGCCATGCGCAAGAGGCAGCGCTGTGGAGCCCCCGAGCCTCGGTAGCTCGGGGCATGTCTTCTTGCGCCCGGGCCTTGGCTGGGATCATTGACACGGCAGGAGCCAATGGCCGGGCCGAAGTGTTGTCATAGATCGGGAGCCTCGGGGCTCGGGCAAGCCCCCGAGCCCCAAGCGGAAGTCGTGGTGGAGCCAGTCTGGGCCGGGCTTCTTCTCCGGAGGGTGCGTGCGAGCGTACCTGATGGGTATAGCCCCCGGGCGATCCTGGAGGGGTCGGTCAGGGGGGTCTTCATCGTTCGGGAACCATTGGACCCGAGGCTTAACATACCCATATGTTAGGATCTCGTCAGTTGGCTCAAGAGCTTTGTCTGTATCTATCTGTATCTAAGGAGGATGGAGTGTGTGGATTGCCAATAAGGGCATCCAGGCCCCAGCTTAAGTAGGCCAACCTTGAAGATGGAGAAGCAGAGATGAGCAGTTAATATAAGCATCAGGGATGACGAGGCATACTCCGTAGGAAAGTAATGGTGATGAAACGGTGCTGTGGGTAGTTGGGAAATGGAGAAATAACTCACGCTGAATTTACTACCGCCGGTACACCAAATGGTCGTGTAGGGCCGGCGGCCATAACGCGTATCCCAGTCGGCTTTGCGTTCCAAACGATGGTGGAATTCAACCCCACTACCACCGCCGCATTTGATGGTTTTCAACTGCTGGTTTCATTGCTTACGAGGCCTCCATATCGGTCCAACTGACGGGGAAAGTTTCACACCGACGCTTTTATCGCTACGGCAGTGAAAGTGGTGACAGTAAAAAGTAACTATGTAGTAGTGTCAGTTTTGTACACAGTCAACACTTGGCAAAGACACGACCGACCACCTAGTGCCAAATCATGAGAAGCCAAGAAGCCGGTGCGTGGTTGAGGTGCGTGCTGGAAAGGAAAGGGTGCCAGATAATATTAGCATATTATATGGTGGGTGAATTAGCAGAGTGTTGATATAACCAGCAGAAGAGGTGAGGTTGCAGCACTAGTTGTAAGGTGAATGAGCTGAGTTTGATATGTATTCTATGAGTTCTACTAGTCTTGTGTGCATGCTTTCAACTTATTGACAGGTTACGATAGAACACTCTAATGTAGACTATCGATTGACAACAGTTATATTACATGCATCCATGCCATGGTAAATCTTTATTTATTTCAAGTGTCTGTCATCCAAAAGTTGATAGAGCTCTATTAAATTTTGAATAAAAGTTGCAAAAAAACTACATTAAAAGTTGTGAGATAAACTATAGATTCGTTCCTTAAGTCATAAAAATGAAAGCAATAAGACAGTTTATATATCTTAAGCTTAATTAGGCTTCTGCTAAATACATATCCTATGACGAAAAATAAATACTAGAAACTATAAACAAAGGTCCCCAACGTAGCCTCCATGTTAATCCTGATAAGAACCAATAGAAAAAAGAAAAACAAGAAAAGAAAAGGAGCAAGAAAAAGGAAGAAACAAGAAGAAAAAAAAGGCTGGGTTCCATTTGTCAATGACTCGTTCCACTTTCTTTATCCCCAGACCAAACATAACTTAAGCATGATTAATCTTGTTCTCCCAACTAAACACTAGACGGAATTATTCGATCACTTGAAATCAAGGGGGGGTCATTCTATTCCATCATGTCTCCCAAAGAAACAGTATCTTTGTTAAAATTCCTAGGCCAGTAATGCTGCTTCCACCAGAGCGAGGGTGCATCCTCCTCGTCCATGAAACAGCAGTGTATGGTGGCACCAGCTAGCTAGACACAGGAGCACTGAAGAAGATCGAGACGACGGAGAAGAGATTGCTTTGCGTCAGCATTCAAGGTCAAGAATTGCTTTGCCCATCAGTTTATACTAATGAATCCAAAGCGTTTTGGCGCACACAACCCTTTTGTCAGTTTTTATATACATCCAACAGAAGCGAACGAATCTCAACCTCTTGGCTCCATCAAGCAAAGCGTTTCTTCTTCACTTTTTCTTTTCCACTCCAGGGAAAGAAAAGCATTATATTCCTTGTGCACAAGGACCAACCCAAAGTAACATTCCATTCCAATCCCATCCCAATCACAAGTAAGTAGCAAGCGATTGATCTATGTATGTATGCATATGTATGCAACCAGTATCTGCCATGTGTATGTGTGCATATATATGTATGCAGCCAAGAAGCTGCCATCTTGCCTTCCAAAGCATAACTTGCCGTGTATGAGTATGACGCCTAATTCCTTCCTACTATTATTCAATCCGGAATTCGATCCTCCAACCGGGCATGGAATTGAATACACAACTCATAGTGAATTCCAAAAGCCATGGAGTACGTAGTAGGAAATGGACTGCTCATTCCAGAAGCAAGGAATATCTGCTTCCATGCCAAGTTTACTTGGTCACTCGATCCTTGTCTCCTTTATTTTTCGCCATTGCTAATGCTAGCTATACATAAGGGGCCAGACCATACGAACTTGTCACCTTGCATGTGTCACCGACAATCACATCCGCAAGAGGCAAAGCAGCCGAGCAGGTAGCAGCTCAAGCCCCGCGCGCCTGCAAATTGAGGTGACTCCATCCGCAACTGTTGCTACAGAAATCAACTTCTTTTAATTTCATTTTATTTTCCAATGTCTCTTGCTAGCATCGTTTCCTCTTTACTGTTTGAAGTGCTTCGAAGTCTATGTTTGTTTTCATTCACTAGCTACCCAATCTGCCTTGCCATGGATGAGACCTTGCAGATCACAAATTGGTTAACATTAATTTAGATCTGAGTCACATGTTAATCATTAATTACATATTCTCCTTAAGTAAGCCTTGCATCCGGTTTGAATATGAGTTAGCTATCTTAAGGTCATTTAATTTGGTGCGTGCACGCTGGCCCTTAATTACTTTGGCTGTCCATTACAAGACTCGGCTATTCCGATGAGAGTAATGTGTGACGGATTACTTGTTTATGTAGGACGTCTTCTGGAGCCATGGCCGCCATCCTAGATGCTATGGCACCCTACGTGACGAAGCTGATAGCGGACATGGCCACAGAAGAGGTGGCCATATTGCTGGGTGTGTCCGGCGAGATTCAAAAGCTCAAAGATAACATGGAGACCATGAACTGCTTCCTTGCCGATGCTGAGAGGAGGCGCATCACTGAACAGATCGTGCAGCGATGGGTGAGGAAGCTCAAGGACGCCATGTACGATGCCACTGACATTCTTGACCTTTGTCACCTTCAAGCTGACAAGCACAAGGAATCTAATTGTGGCAGCATGGAGGAGAAGGCTTCGGGTTGCTTGCAGCCATTGCTCTTCTGCTTGCGAAATCCCTTGTTTGCACACAAGATAGGCAGCCGCATCAAGGAGCTCAACCGGCGGCTAGAAGGCATCTACAAGGAAGCGGACAAGTACAAGTTCAATATCAGCATCGGTTCCAATCCAGAGCCGGGGAGGCTAACTGCTGCTGAGTTATCCATCTACAAGACAAGTTCACACTTTCGACGAGTCTTCCATAGTTGGGGAACAAATAGAGAGGGACACGAAGGAGCTCGTCCAGGTTCTAACCAGAGATGACAAGAATCATGACATCAAAGTTGTCTCTATTATTGGCATGGGTGGTATGGGAAAGACCACCCTCGCCCAGAAGATTTTCAATGATGCAACCATCCAAGAGCACTTCAAAACGAAGATATGGTTAAACATCAACAAGCAGTTCCATGAGGCTGAGCTACTAAGGACAGCAATCAAGCATGCTGGGGGAAACCATGGTGGGGAGCAAGACAAGCGCACTCTCACAGACACCCTCATCAACACCCTATCTAATAAGGGCAGGTTTCTCATGGTGATGGATGATGTGTGGAGCCAGAGAGCATGGAACGACGTGCTTAGTCTCGCAGTTAGAATTGCCGGCAAGAAACAACCAGGAAGTCAGATCCTAGTCACCACAAGATTTGTACACCTACCACAGCAGATGCGAGCCGCGCTGCACCAACACCGTGTCAGGCCTCTAGGCAATGATGATGCCTGGTCCTTGCTCAAGAAACAGCTGCAGCCTGATCAGGTTAGTCTTTCCATCTTATCCAAAAAAAAAGGCTAGTCTATCCATACTCTATACACTAGGACACCTGCTTTACTCATAGAAAGCCTATGAAGTCTCGTAGTACAATCTAAGCATTCTTGCTCAGAACAGCAGCTTTGGAGAGTAGCAAAAAGACATCAGGAAAACTATGATCTAGCAGACATAATAATCAAATTTATAACAAAATGACACTATAGGGTCAGGTTAGCTATTAATTACTCTCTCCATCCAGAAACTCAGTGCACATCCATTTCAATGCGAAGTTTACCGATCTCCAATTTGACCTTATTTTTAGTATATCAACAAAAAGTAACAATATTTATCATATCAACTTTAGTATCATTAGATTTAACTTATGGAGAAATGAATTTACTATATATATATTTCAATTCATAGATGTTAATAATTTACTCTATAATTTAGTAAAACCTAAGATAGTTTGACTTAATAAAACTGTCCACTTTTGGAATGTATGGAGTACATAATTAGATACTTTATTTAATGCCTCCACAATGATGCTCATAAGACGTGTTGGAGAAAGAAGTAAATCAATAGTTCCACTAGCGCCCAATGAGAGGCAGTTGCATCACCGGCCCTTCACTAGCATAGTAAACATTACTACAGGCGGTCTAAACGATTTTGGGAGGCAGGCAAGCTATCCGCCACCAAACCAATGTTTGTGTTAATCACGATTAATAGAGGCGGTGCTCGGTGCCCGCATCTGCTAATTGATTTAAAATAAAACAAAAAATATATCCCAAGCCCAACGTCAAACCCATGTACAGCCCGCCGCTTCCGTGTTCGTGCCACCGCGCTCTGAGCCCGCCATCATCACGTTCGTACCATGCAAGAGAAGGGGCCACGCACCCTGCTCAGATCTATCACTGCAGCGGGAGGTGGTGGTCGCGCTCCGCCGCTGGAGGAGGGCCTCGCCCTGCGTGGATCCACTACCGCTGCTGGAGGTGGTAGCCATGCCCCGCCACTACGTACTGGAGGTGGTGGTCGTGCCCCACCGCCGCTAGCAGTGGTGGCCGCACTGCCACGCCACTGGAGGAGGGCCTAGAACCACACGTGCCCCAGGAGGAGGGGTCACGCACCCCGCGCGGATCTGTCACCGCTGCCGGAAGAGGGCAGCGCATCACCTACAGATCCGCCTGACGAGATCCTAACAGACAGGTATGTTAAGCGTCGGGTCCAATGGTTCCAGAACAAAGAAGACCCCCCGACCGACCCCTTCAGGATCACCCAGGGGCTCGGGGGCTATGCCCATCGAGCACGCTCGAGCTCACCCAATAGCGAAGAAAACCGGCTGAGCCTGACTCGACCGCAGCCTCTGCCTGGGGCTCGAGGGCTTCCCCGAGCCGTGGGCTCTCGATCTACGGCACGACCAAGCCCAGTCCTTGGCTCGTGCCCGGCTCACGATGCCAGCCAAGGCCCGGGCACAAGAGAAACCCCGAGCTACCGATGCTCAGGGGCTCCTCGGCCACTACTAATTTTTGACCCTATCGCATCGCTTCGCCTTGGATCAAATGCAAATCTGATGCAATAGGTGGCTGCTGTTGCATCAATTTTGCGCCCTCCCTCATGTGGCCACGCCATTGCCTTCGTCGCGCCCTCCCCCCACGGCGCGCGCATCACGCCCTTCCCCCCATGCTCTCCCACGCCGCCAAGGGCCACTGCACGGCACTGTGCATCTCACCGAGTACGTATTGCCACGGTTGGTATATTGGAATATATTTCATTGCAAATAATTGTTGTATTGCCACACTTTTATTCATGGCCCTTGCATAGTCCTACGCATGGTCTAAAGAAAAAAGGATAAGGCCACAACCGAGCCGCCCACCAAGTAGGCAAGACACCAACACACTGCCCCACCAAACACACGTCACCTTGACTAACTGATGCGACCGTTGATGCCCTTTACACACCAGGAGCAATTAATATATATTTTTTAAATTTTGTCCTCATCAAGATGGGTACCAATACCACATGGTTGAGTGAATTTTACATATCATAATATATTTTTCCTCATTTCTTATTAAAAAGCAAGAAAAAAGCACCCTGGGTGCTCAAACCCACAACTAGCTCTCAAAAAAGCACAAAAAAACAATAAAACATACACATTTGGGTGCTTCTCCACAACCAAGTATTGGAGCACAGAGTTACCACTAAATAGCAAGGCGTTGCCGAAAAATGATAGTCAGGTGCATTTTGGTCACATTTAACTTCTCTCTCCAAAGTAGTCCTTAGAAATATTATTTTAATAGCTACATTGTCTAAGAACCAATTACCAGCATTGAAAAGTACTTTGTAGCCAAGACAACAGTGAGCAGTGTCCCTTGGCAAAGACCACCATTGAAGAGTTTCCTACCGCAAATCTTTACAATATGGCACACTTTTAATATGTTGGCCAATCTAAGTGTCCTGGTCATATAGAAGAACCATGGTCAAATTACACTTGAGTGGGCGGAGCCTCCTTGAGTGGGCGGAGCACGCTATAGCGGTCGGCGACGTAGGCCAAGCTCCCGAAGTTGAGGACCTGACCCGGAGCGAAGGTGTTGGCCGTCACGGAGAACTCGCCGGGGAAGCGGACGCCACCGTCTGGGGCGGCGCCGCTTGCTCCGGCGACAAGGCGGGTGGCTTCGGCCACTATAGAGCAGGAATCACACTTGATGTAACACCATAAAATTTGCCTCTTTTGAAAATAGGATTAAAATGATTTAATTTGAATTTTTGTGCCCATGAAATATAGGAAAAATAATTTTTTTCATTTAATTAAAATTCATCATAAGGTTTAGCAACATGTTTGCGCATACATGCTCTTGCATCTGATGTATTTGATTGAGTGGTTTTGCTTGAAAATTTAAAACAGTTAAAATTTCTTTTGTAAATGAAAATGGCTTTGAAGTAAAAGAAAAGAAAATTTGAAAAATAAAAGGATTTATAAAGGTGTAAAACTTATCTTTGAAAACTTACCAAAAATTTTCATCTATGTCTGAATTGGAAAGTGAATTTGAAATCCTGTTCAAATTTGATTTGGTTTGTGTTGAATGGGTTTTGAAAATAAAATAGAAAAGGAAAATTCTGTCTTTCTCTATTTAGGCCCGAAGGCCTGTTTCCCTTGCTCCCCGCGCAGCCCAACGGCCGGCCTACCCCGGCCTCGCTCTCTCAGTCCAGCTCTGCCTTCCGCAGCCCACCACCGCAGCTCGGCCCAGACTCCTCTCCCGCTCGACCGCTCTTGCCGCCAACCCCGTGGCCCAGCAAGCACGCGCCGCAGCGCCTCCCCTCTGCCTCGCGATGGCTCACTGACAGCCCGACCCGTGCCCTGTGTCGCTGACGTTGCGGCCCCGTCTGTTAGCTCCGTCCCTTTCCCGAGCTCGTGTCCCGCCCGGATTCCGCCGCCGCCCGGGAGTCCACGCCAGCGCCGTCTCCTTCCATTGCCGTGCCTCCCAAGCTGCCTGGCCCTTAAATAGAGATCCTCCGCGCCCCTTTCGTTCCCCCACCAAGTCCGGATGCAAGCCGCAGCACCGCCAGGAGCCTTAGTGCCGTCGCCTTCCGAATCTGCCGAGAGGAGCCGACGTCGCTGAGCCAATTAGTCATCCCTCCTTCATTGTATGCACGTCCTTGAGTTTCTAGCCGAGCTCTCCAACCCGTACCACCCCGTTTTCCCCTCTCCCTCGCACTGTCTTGGTCTCTCCGTGTCGTAGCTGTTCCGCCGCCGCCATAGTTCACCCCTAGCCGCCTCTGCTCGCTTTTAGTGGCCATGGATCGCCGTGCCTAGTTCGCCGGGATGATATCTAGCTCCCCGTCTTTTTCCCGTGAAGAATGGTGGTCGGAATCACCGAAACCAAGATCGCCGAGCGCCGCCCATCACCGGCCATGGAGCCACCGTGGAGCACGCCGTTATTCGTCGCCGGCCACCTACACCGCCCGCTTCCATCCCGGGCGTCCAAAACTAATCCGACGGCCCAAATAGAAAGGTACCCCTTCGCCTAGCATAATTGCTAAAGAGTCCCTGCACTTTTCAATAATAGAACCCGCGGTCCATTGCGCCTTTTCTGACTTCGTTTTCTTCTTTTGAAAGCGTATTTTGCGTCGGTTAAATCGAAAATACATCTTCAGCTATTCATAGTTTTGCCACTAGATTTGTTTAGGCCATAACTTTTTCGTTTTAACTCTGATTTGATCCGTTCAAATTGCGTTAGGTTCATAATTTCATAACCTACATGTTCATACTATTGTTAGATGTGTTTTCAACTTTTAAAATTCGTGACTAGATTTAATCTATTATTTTAATAAAGGAAATCTTGTTTATTTCATATCTTTTGCGTTTTAGATCCGTTTTAGCCCATTCAAGTTGCGTTAGACTCATAGCAACAAGATCTATGCGTTAGTAACAATGTTTATCATATCATTATTTCTGGAATTTCATGGTTTGAATCATATCTTAAATAACAATTATGCAACTTGATTTTGTAAACAAAATATGATTTGTTTTACTTTAGTTTTATAATTCGAATCTAAATTTGACTTAATTCAATTTATATAAGCTTTTATATAGTTAAAATAAATGAAGCTTATAGTTTTCTTTTCTGCGTATAAAGCGAATCTATCGGTAGATGTATCTTTTTCACCGAAGCTCCGATTAGAGTGCTTTTCGCGTCTGTGTGTTCGTAGCGAGACGTAGATTCGTTTTACAAACTTTTCATCTTGATTTTATGTTTGGTGTATTGTTCTAATTTAGATCTATTGTTTGCTTCGTGTATGATTGTATGGATGCTTGTGTGGTGCTTTATGATTTCGTCCAGTCGGTGAGAGATACGTGGTGATCAAGAAGAAAAAGAAGAAGAACGTTGAAGATTAAAGCTTACCGAAGGATCGGTGTTTAAGGCAAGTATAGCATGGGAACATCCTTGTTACCTACTCACCTTTAGTCATTTAATTCATACCGCATGTGTCTACCTTGACTGCCACTAAGGATTTCCTAGTAATTTGTACTTGTACCTTGATGCCTTTGGAATATGCATTGGGTAGCTTTGCTAGTGCTCAACTACAACCATGATCTTGTAACTTGACTAATGGATTATGCAATAAACATTAAAAGATGCTTTTTAGCAACATGGAACAAGGGGGCTAGAGCATTGGGCTATTTTATGGTGCTCTAGATTCCTCTCCCTAAGGACTTATCTGTAAGTGATCATCCGGGACTTACAGTACAGCTGTGAGGGCTATATGGCTCTGGCTTTAGCTCAGTATGAGGACCTTTTCTAGCTTGTTAGTGGTTACCTTTATTGGCGTAAGAATGGCTTGCCGAATCGGGTATAGGACAGCCTCTACTCTTATGTGTATAGCCGTGATGGAATTGTGCCATTTGACAGGGGGGTTCCTACATCTGTTTGCCGAGTGAATCTAATAGCCCTAACTTGTTAGACGAACCTTTGAAAGGCTTCATAGTGAACCCTGCCGACCTTCCTTGGTAGTGGGTCAAGAGGTTGGCCGCCTCGGGCGAAAGGGTAAATCACGACTCATAGTGAAAGTGTACAACCTCTGCAGAGTGTAAAACTGGTATATCAGCCGTGCTCACGGTCACGAGCGACCTTGGAACATTTACGGAATAGATGATGAACATGGATGATACTGATGATGAATATGCTCATTAATGATTACTGTTTATGCTATTCATTACTCATGTTTACCTGATCATGTGTTTATGGGCTTGTGACAAACTTGTTGCTACTCAATTGCTAAACGATGACTCATTAAAAGCTAATCGCAGTTAACCAGTGTCAGCCTTTTGAGCCTCATGAACCCCATGTTATATTTGTTGAGTACGACATGTACTTACGCTTGCTTTATTTTACACATATTTGGAAAAATCCCGAATGGGTACCAGATTGCTAGAGTTTGGAGGAAATAGGCTTGTGATCAACCAATCAGTTGCCCCTGTGGATTTGGTGTATTCGCCTAAAGATTGGAGTTGTCTTTCCGCTGTCTATACTCTGAGGTTATATTCTTTATACTAATACGCTATGTATTTAAGCATTGTCTTTTGATATTACCCTTATTTGTAGCTCTATGTGAGATTTGACTTCCTGGACTCACATATGGTGTGTATCTGGTTTTGTTCTTAAAACCGGGTGCTACACTTGACGTGCTCCCCTACCTAGAGCGCCAGCTGTCACGGGATCAGAACTGCAGCAAGCATTGTTGTTCATATTAGTGTCAGAGTACACGTCTCTAGTGTCTTGGGTGGACTCAAGAACACGAGAATCAACAGAGGGGACGCAACTCTTTATCCTGGTTCGGGCTCTCGGGTCCCTACGTCCAGCAGCTGATGATCCTTATACTCAAGAGTACCCAAAATCTAGGGGTTACAACAGAGTGTAAGAGAGAGAGATTTGTAGGGGATCGCTCGGTGCTGATCCTAGGGAAGCCTCGCCGCCGGTGGAGCCTTCCCCCTCGCCAAAGAGGAGGAAGACGATCGGAGGAAGGGGAAGGAGCTCTCGGTGCCCCACTCTGGGTGGATTTACTCTTGGTGCAGAGCACGAACTGGTTTGCTGAGGAGTCCAACGATCCGTCTCTGGATCATCTAGAATTGTGTTCTGGAATCGTCCACTGGAATTGTCCTCTCCCGTCTTAGGATCCGACCTCCCCTTACATATCAAGGTAGGTCGGGTACATGATGGTTTGTGAGAATTTAGCCTATGGTCTACATGCGCCGGAGTCTAGGAGGGTCTTGCCGTGGCGTCATGTGGACCGTGGCGATGTCGTGGAGCCGAAGAAGCCCTGGGCATCATCCGGCTACTCTGTTCTGACACGCTGAATGTCAGGCTATGTCGGCTTGGACTGGTCTTTACCAGGTGCGCCTTCTAGAGGCTTCTTGGTAGTGAAGACAGCTGGCTTGGGGGGCTGACGCGCGAGCCTGGAAGCCCTGGAGCCCCCGAGGCTAGCATAGGAGTTTGACTTCTTGCATCACGCCTAGTGCGTGACTCTTTCGGAGGAGCGGTTGACAGCGCCGCGCCTGCGAGGCAGTGCCGGGGAGCCCCTGAGCCTTGGTGGCTCTGGGGGTTTGCCTCGAGCCTGGGCCTTTGCTAGAACCGAAGGCCGGGAAGGAGCTAAGGATCGGGTCCATGCTCCCTTCGATCGGGAGCCCGGGGCATGCTCGGGCTCGGCCCAATGCCTTAGCCGGAGGGTGCGCGCGAGCGCACCCGATGGGTGTAGCCCCCGAGCAATCCGGGAGGGGTCGGTCGTGGGATCGCTCGGTCGGGAACCATTGATCTTGAGGCTTAACATATCTCTATGTTTGGATTTCATCAATAAGTAACCTCTAAATATAACGTTTGTCTAAATTATCCACCTATGCCATTACAAACCATAATGTAAAGTAGTCCAAAATTTACAACTAAATTACTCAGTCTACCATGTCTTATAAACCAAAACGAAGACCCTAAGTTTGCATATAAATGAATATTTTAATGCATCAAGTGCGTCCTAGTAGATAATGCCCAGATTTCGACTTTCAACTAAGCTAGTCATCCTATAGCTAATAATAGCTGCCACACAACAAATTTAAAACGCAAAGAGACCATTTAAAGTCCAATTCCTGTAGCCACAAGAAAACTTTTTTTTTGCAAGGAAAGCCACTACAAAACTTTCTGTAGTATAGTCCTGTTTCCCGAATGAGAACATTTAAAGCCCAATTGCAATGCACCGATTCCATATATTAGTCTTATGGGATTTTGCGCCCATTCATGCGGATTCCATTTGAAATCGGCCCTTTCCAAGCATAGTCTTGTGCTTATTTTTGAATAAAGGACGGTACACTTCCAATACGTTGGCCAACCTATGCTTCATTGTTTTATAGAAGAAGCTTATTTGCTTAGAGAAGTACATAAGCAACATGGTAGTTGTTAGAAATAATTAAAAAGGTTTAAATTAAATGTTGGCAGGTAGATGGAATTGATCAACTGAAAACTATTGGGATGGAAATTCTTGAAAATTGTGATGGCTTACCACTTGCAATTAAAGTGATTGGAGGTCTCTTGAGCAAAAGATACCCAAGTGATCATGAGTGGAAAGCTGTTCTGAACATGCCTGCATGGTCACTGACTGGACTGCCTCTAGAACAAGACAACCGGCTGTACTTGAGCTACGAGGATTTGTCTCCCCAATTAAAGCAGTGCTTTCTGTATTGCTCGATGTTCCCTAAAGGTGTAGCAATCGTACAAACTGTAGTTACTGCAATGTGGATTAGTGAAGGACTTATTCAACCACCAGATAAAAGAAGAAGTACCAGTTCACATGAGTATGGGTTGGAAGACATAGCAACTGAGTATTACCGAGAGTTAATAAAGAGGAATCTTATAGAACCTATGAAAGGATATTCTCACACTGGATACTGGTGCACCATGCATGATGTGGTCCGATCCTTTGCTGAATATATGGTAAGAGAAGAATCAGTTGTGATGGTTGGCCAAGAGCAGGCTACTGCCAGTGGTGTTGGGATGCTTGTACGCCGCCTATCTATAGGACAAACCGTATCAGTGGTGGAATGGGCTGTTTTGCAAAGGCACGAGTCACTTAGAACATTAATTGTAAACTCAAGGGTAAACTTTCATCCTGGTGATTCGGTGGGTAGTTTCTCCGGTCTACGTGTGCTGATCATAATGTCTGCCGATTCTGATACACTAGTTCCCTCTCTGTCTATGTTGAAGCACTTGAGATACCTTCACTTAGAGGATACTGATATATCTAGGCTCCCAGATGACATCCACAAGATGAAATTCCTACTATACATTTCACTTGGTCACTGTAAGAGGCTATGCTATCTTCCTGGTAGCATCATAAGACTTGTGCATCTAAGATCTCTTAACATCAAGGGATCAAATGTTAGTGTCATTCCTAAGGGGTTTGGTGAGTTAACAAATCTGAGGTCACTTTATGGCTTCCCAGTACATGTGGACATGGATGCAAGCAGTAGCTGGTGCAGTTTGCAAGAGCTGGAGCCTCTCTCTCAGCTTAGGGATCTTACATTATATGGCCTAGAGAAGGTGCAAGACAGCCGGATGGCTGAAAAGGCCATGATTAGTAGCAAGCGCCACCTTGGGTATCTAGTGTTGAACTATAGTGCAAGTGGACATACTATAGGGACAGGTGGTGCTGAGGCAGAGCAGCAGCAACAATAGAGTGTGACCGAGGAAGTCTTGGAAAAGCTCTGCCTTCCAACCTGCCTAGAGAATCTTGCTTTTGAACGGGGATACGTTGGTCGCCAGCTACCAAACTGGATGTGTGCTCCAGCGTCGGCGGACTTTAAGAGCCTAAGGTATTTGACGCTGGAGAACCTGCCTTGCTGCACCCAGCTCCCTGATGGTCTGTGCTGCCTCCCGAGTCTAGAAGGACTGACCATCAAAGATGCGCAAGCCATCAAGCGTATTGGCCCCCAATTCCAAGCGTCATCCTCCGTGGCAGCTAGAGGTTCCGATGCAAGTACATCTGCACCGTTTCCAAAACTGAGAAATCTGCACTTGATTGGGCTATGTGAGTGGGAAGAGTGGGAATGGAACGACTGTGAGGAGCATATGGATGTGGAAACTACCATAGCCATGCCTTGTTTGGAGAGACTCCGAATCGACAACTGCAAGCTGAGCTGTCTTCCACCAGGCCTCGCCAGCAGCATGAGGCATGCTCTTAGAGAACTATACCTGTACAAGCTCACCAACCTGACACATGTGGAGAACATCCCTTCAGTTGTGGATCTTGTTGTGTTTGACTGCCCTGAGCTGAAGAGGATGTGCGGACTCCCCATGTTGCAGAAGATTAGGATCGTTCGCTGCACAAAGCTGGAGGTTCTAGAAGGTGTCACAGCACTTGACAGCCTTGCACTGCAGGACACCACCATGGACACGCTTCCAGGATACCTGCCAGCAGTAAACCCAAGATATCTGAAGTTGGTTTGCAAAAAGAAGCTATACGAATCCTCCTCATCTCCAGGTAGCCAAGGCACAACATTGTCTGGCTCGAAGATTGAGATGCAGACCAAGACTGGTAACTGCGTAGCTGCGTCGAAGATGGCGCGTGCGTTCTTTCACTAGGGCGGAAGTGAGTTTTCATATTTATTAATTATTGCTTGTACTCTGATTCGTTGCAGGAAAAGCTTTCATTGGACCACACATAGAACAGCAGGGCATCAAAATATATGGTGATTAAACAAAGTGTTGCTACAGCCTGCCCGTCCGACGAGAGGACATCTACAATTGTTAACAATCAATTGTCTTGGAACAAAAGAAAAACACAGTGCTTGTGTTCACCTTTTCCCTGTTCAAGTCTGGCCAAATTATGTGTATTATCATCTCTTATATTTGTAATTATATTTTTTTCTCTCAAATTATTACGTATTTTCATGTGTCATTATGCACTGACCGTGTAACTAATGTATGCAGACATCCAGGATCCTTATGGCAGACACATGATGTTAGCTTGCACTGGCAAGTGGGACTGAGATCTGCTTGGTAGAAGCTCGTCTCCAGCACGCAGTACACATACTCTGTTCACATGCAGACTGTCGACATACTGCCAAATCATGGTTACGGATACCGTCTCCTGCACTCTTGTAGTCTTGACCATGTATATTTGTACACTCCATATATATTTTTTGAAGTAATGGACCTATATATATATATTTGCACAAGTAATGGGCCTGAAGTCGTGGATCTTGTAATGGACCGAATGTGTGGTGATGAAAGCAGACATGCAGCAAGAACATAGTATTCTAACCTGATTGATGATAATGAAATCAGGCATCCCAATTCCCAATCATTATTGTTGGTCGATCTTACTAAGCCTCCTCAATGTAATGGCGATTATGGAGTTTTCCTCTCCTCTAATCTCGTGGCAACACCATATGTGTCCTCTGCTTCTGTCGCCTGCACTGCACCAATATATGAAGGCCCTCTGCTTTGTGAGGGAGGCAGAGCAAATGGGCAGGACGAGCCTTCACTGCGTCTGCAAAGCTGTGACTGAGGTTCATCGTATATATACCATATGTCTGTGAAGTGAGGAAGGACGAAGTATAACAGAGCAGAGACAAAGCAGAGCAGAGCAGAGCACAGCCACCCTGTCGTCGGTTGTTTTTGGGCCTTGCACCAGAACACCTCTGTTGCTTGGGCTCTCAACCTGTACGAGGACCTTACCAACCTGATATATATGTGCAAAACTTCCCTTCAGTTGTCGAGCTTGACGTGTCCCTCTGCCCCAAGCCCAAGAGGACCACAGGCCGAAAGCAGATCGCACAAGATTAGTATCCTCCGCAGTCTAAATCTGCAGGTGCTTCAAGGTGTCCCCGCACTCGACATATGCAATCGATTGTCCCATGCTCAAAAGGATCAACAACCTCTCTAGGTTACAGAAAAGCAGGTGCTAAAACACTTTGCTCGTCTTAGTATGTATTTTTGATGCAACCAACTTTATGTATGCAGGGATGGGATCCTATACATTCCTTTCTGCCATTGACTCGCGGGGCCAGGGATCATCATCTCATCTCTTGCTGGCAGATTTAATTTCAGTTTTGTACACTGTCACACAGAGGACAGTTGCAAAGGCACGATCGACCACCTAGTGCCAAATCATGAGAAGCCAAAGAAGCCGGTGCGTGGTCGAGGTGCTGGAAAGGAAAGGGTGCCGGCCTCTGCAGATTTTGGCTGGACGGCGCCAAATTTTGTGTCCAGATCAGGAGAGAGCAAAACGTTTTATTTTTGAGCCTTTTACCTGTGTGCCATTATAAAAGATGGTCCTAGCCTAGATGCCACTAAAAAGTTCGCACACATCCTGGTGCCACTAGCCTTAACTCTTTTGTCCCACATGCCATTCCTTCCACCTTCTATCTGATTTTTGCCATTTGCCAGCCCTGACATGTGGGCCCGCCCAGTGAAAATGTCTAAAATACCCTTCTCTCGTAACCCTATCCTCTACTTCCTTTCTCTCTCTATCCTGTGGGACCAAGCTGTAAGTGATTAGGGCACCTTCCTCCTCAACCTGTCAGTGACCCGGTTCAACACAGCCCCCCGCGCGTCCCCTGCCGCTGAGGATCTCAACCATCACGCACGCGAGCGACCACACATCAGTGAGCGTGTCGCGGTCGGCATTCTTCACCATCACCTTCAGCGCCATGTACGCAAGGGTTCCAGCGAAGGTCTGCGGTAGGTCCTTCTTGTTCACAGACTTGGCCACCGCGTAGTTGCAGATCTAGACGGAGCTGCCGTCGCCCACGAGGGTGTTATCGGGCTTGATGCCTCGGTGGACGACCCCGTTGCACATCTTGACGACGACACCGCATTCGCCCTGGCCGAGCCTGTGCCCCTCTTGATTGTACCCGCAGGTGCTGGCCATGCGCCACTTTCGCCTGCGGGCCCTGGGCTTCGCCGCCGGGGACGAGGCACGGAAGACGAAGGCCGAGTGCTCCCCAGTGGCCGCGTCGGCCGTTGGCGCGTCCTCGCCCTTGCCTCGCTGCGCTGCCCCTCTCCCTTTACCCACTCCTCACCGCAGAGTGCGTAGGTCGCCATGGCCGGCGAGTAGAGCTCGCAGCGCCGCCATGTTCACTGCCTACAGCCATCCTCGGCCCAAACAAAAACCACTGCCGGCTCCGCCTACTTCTCCTCCATGCCAAGAGCTTGCTCGACGAAGCCATCCTCCATCATTTGCTGCTACGTGCACATGCCCGCCATGGACGTGATCGAGCAGAGCTCTGGCCGCCGCACGAGGAATCCTATGGCGAGCCCACTTTGCGCCGTCTCCGCCTTGCCGTCCGCACCGACCACCTAGCCTGCCTTAACGCGCATGCACCGCTCCCTTCCCCGGGTCATGGTCGCCACCATGGGCCACTGCCGCTAGGAGCCACCGTAGCCGCCAGCTGCTGCGCGTGGGCAGTGCACCCCGCGCCATCTCCCACTCGGCCGTGAGCTTCCACGGGTGCGCACTGGCGCCCTGGTGCTCGCTCACCGTGGCATCGGTAGCAGGCAAATAAGAGCCTCGAGGCCGCGGCCACTACTACATCTGCTCGGCGTGGCGGCATGAAGCAGAGGAGCGTCAAGGACCTCATGTTCGGTGGCGTAGATGAGGAGATCTGGGTCCTACGCAGCGAGCTCCAGAATGCGATGCAGGGCGAGGAGAGGAGCCGCAAGGTGCTGACGACCTCTCCATTGCGCTCTCCGATGAGAGAAAAAGTAAAATGAGGAAAAAAAGAAAAGGACTAAAAGAAAAGGAGAAAATAAATTCCTGAGGACATTTTAGACTTTTCCGCTGCGGTTTGACACTGATAGAGGCAAATGTGGATGGAATGGTGTGTGGGACAAAAGAGTTAAGGCCAGTGGCACCAGGGTATGTTCGAACTTTTTAGTGGCCTGTAGGTCAGGACTATCTTTTATAATGGCACACAAGTAAAAGGCTCTTTTTTTCCGGCCACGCAGGGACGCAGCGGGTGCCAGATATAATATTACTATATGATATTATATAGTGAATTAGCAGAGTGTTGATATAACGAGCTGGAGATGTGAGACTGCAGCTCTAGTTGTATCCTTGCTTGCACACGTATATATTTGGTTTCAAAAGTGCTAGCATCCGGACAGACGCTCGTGTTCGGATGTCCGCACGCTACACTCCATTTCGCGCTCCACACGGGACCTGCCCCGCCCAAGCGACAAGAGGTGAAGGGCGCACAATGCCTACGATTCGGTAGGACCCGGCCACAGCGTCATATGGATGCCTTGCCATCGCCGGGAGAGATGATGTAGCAGAAGTTAGGGAGGGGAGATGCAACACCTGATCTACTTTTAAAACATCCAAATACAACAGTTGCAACATAAGTCTGAAGGCAGTTGAAACACTTGAAATATGCTTTTGAAGCACTTGAAAAAAACACATGAAAAACACTTGAAAACCATTGCAACCATACGCAAACATCCAAATAAAACACATGCAACGTATGTGTGAAACATGTGCAACATCCAGATAAACACATTTGCAACATGCATCCGGAAAACACCGATGAAACATACCTCTGGAACATCTGAAACACTCAAAACATACGGTTGCAACATGCCTCTAAAGCAATTGCAATATATGCAACATGTGCAACATCCTCCGATCTACTTTTGCAACATCCATATGAAACAAATGCAATATACATCTGAAACGCCTGAAACACTTAAAACATACATATGCAACATAGGGGAGGGGAAGGCTAGCCGGTTGATTCTGGCCTCTGGGATGGGGGGAGCTCGGTCACCAGGGTGAGAGAGGGCGCCGTCGGGGGTGGGGAGGACGCTGGGCTAGGGTGGGGCAGAGCCTCCGAATCTCCTACAACACTGCTCGTGCTCCATGGATCTCGCCTGGGTGGAGGAGAGGGCCACCAGATCTGTGGGCGTTGGGCGCTCCCGGTGGGTGCGGACGCCGGGGTGGGGGGAGGGGTGCCGCCGGGATGGGGAACGTGCCTCTGTGGTAGGGGAGGAGGACAGGGAAGAGGACGCCGGGGTGGTGGAGCGCACCACCTCCAGCCAGAGAGGCGGCCATGCCCGCGCGTCGGGGTAGGTGCGGGGCGCGAGCGCGGAAGGGAGGAGGAAGCGAGGGACTGGGTGCGGGAGCAAGCAGAGTGAAGCGCCGTCCATTTCGGATGTCTTAATTGGAGCATTACCAATTTGGTTTCTCTTAGTTGTACAACTAATGGAGATGTGAGGACTTGCGCATGTACAGTACCTACTAGTGTTGTGTGCATGATTTCGACTTATTGACAGGTTTTACTATAGAACATGTATGTTCCCATCCCTCCCTTGTTAATTAATGTAGTCTATTGATTGAGAACAGGTATATTATACCCACCCATAAGGCAAAAAACTATACACCCACAAGGAAAGCACACCACCCCCTTAAATTTGCTCCAGCTCCGCCCCTACATCCGCGGTTGTGAAAATCCTCACCACCAAGGTGAGTGTCACCGGCTGTGGCCTAGATCTCAAAGGTACGTTCCTCGATGGGAACAAGAAAAATTGGGTGGGGATGGTCCTCATGAAGCAACCTTGGGCACCCGTTGTGGATTTGTGGCACGCGTCCATGCACATGCATCCAATGTATAAGAGAGAGGTAGTTTTTTTCCCATTATTCCTCCTAAATTTAAGCAATAGTTTCATTTGTTAGATGGACACGTGTACCAAACTCATTGCGGGTGCCCATAGTTACTCCATTTTTTTCCCGAGAAGATAGATATCAAAAGTTCTGCCTCCAATGCAAAAGGTCAAATATAAAAACGTTCTTGTCAAGGCCATAAGCAACAGCAGCAGCCGTCGGCACACAGATGATGGATCCGCATAACATTTGTACCAGCGATTACCCCAGCACCCTCGGTGGCCTGTCTCTGGGAGTCATTGAAGTAGGCCAGGCGGGAACAGCGACAACAGCGTTCTTGAATGAAGCTGTGTTGATGAACGAAACGTTGTGTAACAAACCCCACGCCGCAAGCAAACGGACATGCACGGTCAAAGCATGTTTGTCCTCTGCTTTTCCGATCCCTGCCTACACCTCCTTATCATCTCTGCAGATGCTCTGCTTTGCATCAGTATATCATATACACAGATACTCTGCTTTGCAAGGAAGGAAAACATAACGGGTCAGAGCAGATCACAACCCAAATGGCCGGCTGGCACTAGCCTCCTTGCGACGCCATGTATGCATGCATGGGTGCGATTCAGAAAGCATAGATGTAGATGCAGTTACCACAGATTACCACAAATTACCAGTCACCAAGTAAGGCATAATTTGCGATGTGCGCAAGTATGACCTGCGTCCGGCATGCATATGCTGTCTGTGTACAAAAACTCATGCGGTGAGATTCCAGAATTCATTCGAGAAGGAAGGAAGGAAGGAATTGTCTCCATCTAGATCCAAAACCCAGTATCAAGTTCCAGAAGCAAGGAATTCCTGCGTTGCGTTGCCGATGGACATTGGAAAAGAACAACTACGAGTAGTGCATAGGATAGGGTATTCCAGTTCCAGCAATGTCTCTGCTTTCTAGAACAAGCACAATTAGGTTATTATTATATTTAATTAACAGTGCAGTTATCAATCATCAAGCAAGGTAGATCTACTGAGTAATATATTGTAGTGCGCCATATATATAGCGGCAGCAAGCTGGTTCCATTATTATTATTGGGAACTCGAGCTGTACTTGCCTCTACACAACTATATACTACTCTACTAGTAATGCCTGCTTCCATTCTAAGTGACCAGGCCCTCGATTCTTTATCATGATTTTTCTTGTGTGAAAATTTCGTGAGAGAAGTACCGTATCTTGAATTTAGAGAACAGTGTAGCCTCTCTATTGATGGACATCGAGAAGGGTGGTTTGAGATTGCAAAAGTGATGGAGGGTGGTTTAGAGAGTCTATAGGAGCCTGGGTTTTTGTTTTTCTTTTCTTCTAAATTTTATGATAAAGAGGTTTGTAGAGATCCTCTTGGAGATTCTTTAAGTTTATTTCGCTAGCTACCTATACATGCATGCTTGTTGTATCCAGATTAATGCAGGATCATGCCTGTATAATGTATCTATAGTGAATCTACATGTTAACAGCAATTTCTATATGGATCCTTCCTAAAAAGGAAAAAGAAGGAGCGAAATAGGTAACTAGAGTGAGGCTAGCTCTATTCCTGTGTTAGTTTTTAAACTCCCTGCGGATCGCCGTTTGATGTAACTATAATAAACGTCTTGATCTTTTAACTCCCTGCTGCACGCCTTTCGGTGTAAGCAAGCATACTAAACGTATTGATCCTTAAGCTACAACATTTTCGTATCCCTTTGCTAATCCTTATTGTCTTTAAAACAACCCATAGATCTAGTTTGAAAATAGAATGATCGCAATCCAAATTATGAGAATCCAGTATAAGGTGATTTAGTGCGAGTGTCACAAAAGAATAATTGATCCCATGGTTGTTTCGACAAAACAAGTGTGATTATGATGTACATGTATATGTATAGGACGGATGTTTGCTCGAGCCATGGCCGCCATCTTGGATGCTATGGGACCCTACGTGACGGAGCTGATAGCCAACATGGCAACAGAAGAGGTCAAAATTTTGCTGGGTATATCCGGCGATATTGAGAAGCTAGAGAACAACATGGAAAGTATCAAATGCTTCCTTGCTGATGCTAAGAGGAAGCGCATCACTGAATTGAGTGTGCAAAGATGGGTGCAGAAGCTCAAGAAAGCCATGTATGATGCCACTGACATCCTAGACCTATGTCAAATCGAAGCTGACAAGCAGAGCGAATCGAAAGGTAGCAGCTTGGTTGAAAGGGCTCCGGGTTGCTGCCAGCCATTGCTCTCCTGCCTACGAAATCCCATGTTCGCACACAAGATAGGCAGCCGCATCAAGGAGCTCAACCAGAGGCTGGACAACATATACAAAGAGGCTCACAAGTTCAACTTTGTCATCAATCTAGGCTCCCACCCGGAGCAGAGGATGTCCACTAGCGAGAAGATGACATCTGAGTTTGTTGAGTCAGCCATTGTTGGTGAGAAGATTGAGATAGAGGCTCACAAGTTCAACTTCGTCATCAATCTGAGTTTGTTGAGTCAGCCATTGTTGTTGAGCTTGGTTGAAAATGGCCATGATTAGTAGCAAGGAGCACCTTGATTACTTGGGACTACATTGGAGTAGCACCGGATTCATGGGATTGAGGGATGAAACCAACAAGCAGCAGCAGCGAGCCTTGGAGGAGGTAATTGAGAAGCTTAGCCCTCCATCCAGCATACGACATCTATACATTAAAGGATACTTTGGTAGCCGGCTACCAAATTGGATGATGGTTCCAGCTACATGTGGCTTTATGAGCCTGAGGATTTTAAGGATGGACAAACTTCATTATTGCACCCAACTCCCTGGCGGTCTGTGCCAGCTCCCTAGTTTGGAAACTCTGGCCATTATTGACGCACCTGCCATCAAGAGTGTTGGGCCTGAGTTCCAGTCACCATCCTCCCTGGCAATGAGTGGAGGTATAGACGCCACTCCTAGATCAGTAGTAACATTTCCTAATCTGACATTTCTTCACCAGTAGCAGGAGGCATGCTAAAGAGAAGTGCGCCTGTACAAGCTGAGCAACCTGACATATATAGAGAACTTCCCTTCAGTCGTGGAACTTCAAGTATTCGACTGCCCGGAGCTGAGAAGGATCAGCAATCTCTCTAAGTTGCAGAAAATCGAGATCCTATACTGCCCAAATGTGGAGGTGCTAGAAGGAGTCCCGTCACTTGATAGCATAGAGATGATGGACGGCACCATTGAGACGATTCCCGAATATCTGACAACAGTAACCCCAAGGTATTTCAAGTTGACATGCAGCGAGAAGTTGTACAAGTCCTTGTTAACAGGCAGCAGCTCATGTGAGTACCACAAGATCAGCCATATCAAGTCATGCGCTATCGACTACTTTCGCAGATGATGAAGATTAATTGCTGCACGGCCATATCAGAAATAAATCACGTAGATATTCAGGGAACTAGTATTACTTTTTGCTCACAAGTCAGTGTACCTAATCGTACTACTTTATGCAGTACCACTTAGTACACACTCTATTTTTAAGTATCTTTATTCATTGATCATGTAACTAATGTATGCAGGGAAGAGAGAGACCCATGGTGCTAGCTTGTAGTGGCCCGCGGGAGTGAGACCCGATTGGTAGAAGCTCGTCATCTGCACCAAACAACACACATACTCTGTTTTTTGAATTGCTCTGCCTACTACCAATGGGGAAGGGACTGGTCACACCCAGACTGTGTACAAAACATTGAAACAAGAAGCGAAGATGTTGGAAACCCTGCTGGTGATCATGTAGTCTTGTGCATCTATATTTCTTCACTGCATAATTATTGTTTTGAAGTAATGGGCCTATGTACATTTGTTAAAGTAATGGACATCAGGTGCTGAACGGAATATCTGTGATGATGAAATCTTTTGTAGCGCAATAATAGCAGAAAGCGAGCGGACATGGAGCACGAATTTGGTAGGCTGATCCTGATAGACGTTCATGAAACCAGGCAAATCATTCTTGCTCGACCTGACTCGGCTTCCTTCATGTCGATTATCATGGGGCTGTCCTCTGCTTTCCCTATCTCTGCAGCAGCAGCGTATCCTGTGCCTTCTTGTATATCCTGCCTATCTATGTATATGTATGCTTAATAATACTTCGAATCATGTGAACAGAGCAAAGAGGATGTAGATCAGAGCAGAAACAAAGCAGAGCAGATGCAGTGCCAAGGCACCCTGTAGCTTGGGCTCTCAGTGGCCCTGGACTCAGGCTGACACAGGAAAAAAGAAATCTCATGCGCAACGTATACCTCTTGGCATCATCAGTATGGATAAGCAGGCCCAATCAGTTTTGCCACGCACTCCGCCTGCAAACTTGTCTTATTAATCCATCATCAACTCGTCCAGTTGTGGTGCGCCTTTCAGCGAGAGCCGGCATCAGGCGCAATTAAATTTATTGGTAACATTTTTTTTACTGATCAAGTTTGCCCTGATTGCACCATGCGGTCAATGGGTATATGTACAACGATGGTGCACTGCCACCAACTCTTCTTTAGAGTTATTTATTTATCACCAGCTTTGCTTTCAACGACAAGACAAATTTCTCCACCTGCTACACCCAAACAATACGGCAACAACAGCTTCACCAATACAATAACAAACGTCTTCTTCTGTTGGTTTGCCTTATAATTGACCTACATATACTTAGTCTTAAACTGGACGAGATGACCAGACAATAATGCACTTCAAAAATCCACAAAACAAACTAAATGCTGTGTCGGATTGGTGTGACCTCTTTGGAGTTTAGCACTAGTATATATCTATTGTACTGGTGATCAACAAACCAATCCAGTTTTTACGTAGATTAGGTTTGTACAATAATTGTTGTTTGGTTTTGTACTATATACTACATAGAGGACAATGGAAGGGCTGCAAGTTGGTCGTAACAAATGCTGCTGAGCAGTCAGATTGGTGTGACCTTGGACTTTAGTACTAGCTACCTTTGGTGCGTAGCCTAGGAACAAAGATAATGGCTGCAACTTCAACCTACCATGTGCTTAGTAACATTCGTTGTGTGACCTACTAGGAGGTTCACTCCCTTCATTTTTGAAAATTAATATTTTAAATCAGCTAATAAGTTCAAAAAACAAATTATTGTTTGATTTCAATTAATATAAAAATGATTTAGGAGATAGTCCTTTTGATTTAGGGGTTGGGTAATATCTCTATAAATAAGAGGATAAGCTCATAACCAACCCATCTCTCCAGGTGTCATTCTCTAGGTTTACTCAGTATGTAGTTGTCTAGTTCTACTGCTGTTGAGATCCACACCGTGGGAGGATCTCATACATCTCAGCCACTATTTTTGGGTTTTTGGTGGCCAATTTTTGCTGCTGTTCTTTAGTCCTTGCAGCCTTGTTTGAAGGCCACAATCAGCCAATCTTCGATCATGTCGGGGATTGTGTTGCGGTTATCACTGAACCTGCAGATAAAATCCTGAAGAGACTCATCGGGCTTCTGGATGCATGCGAACAGATCGTCCTCATGACCGGGGCAACTGTACATTGTTGGTATTTCTTAACGCATACAGAAGTAATCCGCAAACGCACGGAATTACTATTTTATCACTTCACCCGGAAGTATTTAGGGTATCGTATTTTCCACAGGGAACGGATATATTCTTCTAGCTGGTTTGTCCAAGGACAACACAAGGAGAGAGTTGGCGAGGGTAGAGATGGAATCCTATTGTTTTAGGGTCTAGGATAGATAATCTCTACTTCTACTTGCTTACTTCAAGCACCGGAGATCACCTAGTCTGCCAAGAGATGCCGGCCTATAGCTCTACGCCGAACCCGAATGTGGGGGATTACGATGGACGGAGAGGGCTGTCACCACCTGCCGCCTACCCCTCAACCGTGGGGCACAAGGCAAATGATGGTAGTCTCTAGCCTAGACACCACGTCTACGCTATCGACTACTACGCTAGCGTTGTGCAGGGTTATCCGTCTTTATCAGGAGCCCTCTACTAGAGTATCCGCTACGAGAACGAACGACAAACCTACAAGCAAATAAGAGCAAAGCTTGGGGAAGGCCACCGACAATTCCGGTGTTGGGCGCGACCATCATCTTCGTCCTCGACGGCATATGAGTACAATGGCATGCAAAGGGAAATATCGCCGGAAAAACTAGCGCACAGGGGATACGCGCGACACGGAGTCCGCAGATCTTTACACGTGTGGGGGTGATTTTTTCCAAGTGCCAAAATATAGGGATGTAGAAGGATTGGGAATTGTTGGAGATGAGTTTTTTCCAATCTTGTTAAAAATCCTAGAATGGGAGACGGTTTTAGGAACTCTTGGAGATGCTCTTACACTACTACAAAAATAAATTTACGAGACACTGCCCAAATATTAAGGAGGCGGTCACAAAATCCAACCGCCTCGAAAAATGCTTGATGATTTCCGGAGGCGGACGTTTTCATTTACAGAGATGGTCACAATTAATCGTCTCGGAAAATCGACTAATGGCCTAAAACTGATTTACAGGGGCGGAACTCTTCCATAAAGGCAGACCATTGTTGGTCGTAACAATTGCTGCTGAGTTGTCGAATTGATATGACCTCCTTTTTAACATTTTGAATAAACTAATTAGTTCAAAAATGAACTGAATTATTAGCTTTTGTCCTGAAGATATTTACAGAGGGAGTAGACTGTAAATTAAAATTCTACTAAAGGATGCTAGCTACCAGCGCTTGACTATTGTGCTACTGAGATGGATCGAGTTAGAATATGCTAATGAGATATATACCCAGTAGAGTGCAGTGATTGGTCATATATAAATAGGGGTATGTGCTGGTGCATATATAGGTCATTATGTCAATTATATTATCAGAAATAAATCACATAGATATTGAGGTAATTAATATTTCTTTTGGCTCAAAGGCAGTGCACCTACATGTGCAGCCGTACTACTTTACGTGGTACCCCTTACTTTGCACTCTAGTATTTTTTTTTTGAAATAAAAGGCAGGAGCTCTGCCGCTCAATTAAGTAAGGGGTAAGAGTTTTATGTATAGGAGGCACCCCTGGTGCAAACACTGCAGTCGTAAACCGTAAAGGAAAGACCCCTTGTGCACTCTAGTATTTTCAAGTATCTTTATGCATTGATAGTGTAATAATTAATCTTGCATGCAGGGATCCCTGCTTATGGCAGAGCCGCATGGTCCTAGCTTGCAGTGGCAAGTAGGAGTCAGATCCGATGGGTAAATGAAGCTCACCTGTATCTAGCACACAATACACACACTCTGTTTGCTCCATTGCTTTTACCCCGGCAACCGATCATTCCTGGAGACACGCAGGCTGTCCATAAAGGCCTAACCACGACATACTGCCAAATCATGATAACCGGAGACCAGTCTTGGGCATGTGTATATTTCATCACTGCATAGTTTTTTTTTAAGTAATGGGCCTATGCATATTTGTTCAAGTAATGGCCCTGAGGTCCTGGATTTTATAATGAACTGAACATGTGGTCATGAAATCTTTTGTAGTACAATAATAACAGAAAGCGAGCAGACATGGTAGGCTGATCCTGATCGACGTTCCTGAAATCAGGCAAATCATTCTTGATGTCGATGCCGAAACACCATATCATGTCGATTATTATGGGGTTGCCCTCTGCTTTCCCTATCTCCGCAGCAGCAGCATATTCTGTGCCTTCTCGCATGCACAACACCAATGTATACAGGTGCTCAGCTTTCTGACAGAGCAACACTGTCCGTCTATGAGGTGCTCAGCTTCCAGTAGATAGGTCCCGGGTCCTTGATGTTGGCTTCTCGCCGCTATCATTGATCACTTTGTAACATTTGGTTACTTTCCTCTTAATGAAAAACAGGTTGAACACCCGATCGAGAAAAAAAAAACACTGTCCGTCTGTGAGTCTTTTTGCCCTGTTGGTTCGTTCTAATGCTATGTATGTATGCATGGTGGCAAGGTGGTGACGCCATCCACACGGAATGGAATGGAACAGAGCATGACCTGCCTGCTTAATAGTACTTTGAAGCATGGGAAAAGCAGTGCATCGTGTATATATGAATAAAGCAAAGAGGATGTAGATCAGAGCAGAAACAAAGCAGAGCAGAGCAGATGCAATGCCAAGGCACCCGTCTCTTGAGCTCTCCGTGGCCATGGACTCAGGTCAACAGAGGAAATAAGAAATCTCAAGCGCAACGTATACCTCCTGGCATCATTGGTATGGATAAACAAGCCCAATCAGTTTTGCCACGCACTCCGCTTGCAAACTAGTCCTACTCACTACGGGAAACCGGCGATTTGCCAAGTGCCGGAGTCTTTGCCGAGTGTATTTTATCGGGCACTCGGCAAAGACCGTGTTTGCCGAGTGCCAAATAAAATACACTCGGCAAACAAAAACACACGGCAAAATACGTCTTTGCCGAGTGTTTTTTTTCTGGCACTCGGCAAAGAGGTATTTTGCCGAGTGCTATTTTTTGGCACACGGCAAAATACGTCTTGCCGAGTGTTTTTTTCTGGCACTCGGCAAAGATGTATTTTGCCGAGTGCCTTTGTTTTGGCACTCGGCAAACAGGCTTTTTGCCGTGTGCATTTTTTTTGGCCCTCGGCAAATCAGTTTTTCGAAGCAATTTTTGAGGCCCTAAATGAATTCAAATGAAAAACTTTTCAACTACAAAGTTGTATAACTTCTCAAGATCTACAAAGTTTATTTTGGTCATTTCTTCATTTGACAAAGCGACAATAACGTTGTTCATAAAATCTACATCTCTCATATTAGTTTCATGAAAGTAGAAGACAGATATATAAGATTTGTGAACAATGTTACTACCACTATGTCGGATGAACAAATGACCAAAATAAACTTTGTAGATCTTGATAAGTTATGAAATTTTGTAGTTGGCAACATTTTGATTTGAAATCATCTTGTCATGCAAAAACGACGTTTGAATTTGAAAAATTTAAAATTTGAATTTTTCAAACGACCTCGGATGGAAAAACTTCCTAAATGAAAATTGTAGATCTCCAAAAGTTATGAAACTATGTAGTTGACAACTTTTTGATTTGAAATCATCTTATCATGCAAAACTACGTTTGAATCTCTCAAATTTAAAATTCAAATTTTTCTAACGACCTCGGATGGAAAAACTTACTAAATGAAAATTGTAGATCTCAAAAAGTTATGAAACTTTGTAGTTGACCACTTTTTGATTTGAATTCATTTAGGGCCTCAAACAAGCAATTTACTCTAAGTTTGCCGAGTGCCTTTTTTCTGGCACTCGGCAAAGCCGTATTTTGCCGAGTGCCTATGTTTTGGCACTCGGCAAAGAGGCATTTTGCCGTGTGCATTTTTTTGGCCCTCGGCAAATCAGTTTTTCGAATCAATTTTTGAGGCCCTAAATGAATTCAAATGAAAAACTTTTCAACTACAAAGTTGTATAACTTCTTAAGATCTACAAAGTTTATTTTGGTCATTTCTTCATTTGACAAAGCGACAATAACGTTGTTCATAAAATATATATGTCTCATATTAGTTTCATGAAAGTAGAAGAGAGATATATATGATTTGTGAACAATATTACTACCACTATGTCGGATGAACAAATGACCAAAATAAACTTTGTAGATCTTGAAAAGTTATGAAATTTTGTAGTTGGCAACATTTTGATTTGAAATCATTTTGTCATGCAAAAACGACGTTTGAATTTGAAAATTTTAAATTTTGAATTTTTCAAAAGACCTCGGATGGAAAAACTTCCTAAATAAAAATTGTAGATCTCGAAAAGTTATGAAACATTGTAGTTGGCAACTTTTTGATTTGAAAACATCTTGTCATGCAAAACTACGTTTGAATTTCCAAATTTTAAAATTCAAATTTTGTAAACGACCTCGAATGAAAAAACTTCCTAAACTAAAAGTGTAGATCTCGAAAAGTTATGAAACTTTGTAGTTCACAACTTTTTTATTTGAATTTGTTTAGGGCCTCAAACAAATAATTTACACTCGGTTTAGTATAATATATTAGGAACTAAAACGGAATCTAGACACAAGTGACAGTGTGGTGTAGTGGTAGAGGAGGTTTGTGCGCAGTGGGAGGTCTCGGGTTCGAATCCCGTCGGCCACGTAGCCGTGAAATTTACGCGAAAAAAGCCGGAGATGGATGGGCGCTGACCGGTGGGGGCCTCCACCAATTAAAACAAATTTTCCATTTTTTTTGGGTAAAAATTCCCATTTTTTCGGGTTTTTTTTTTTGTTCCAACTTTGCCGAGTGTCGGGCACTCGGCAAAGGCTTTGCCGAGTGTCGATTTTTGGCACTCGGCAAAGAAATTTTTGCCGATAAAATCTTTGCCGAGAGACCTTTGCCGAGTGCTTGGCTGGCTTTGCCGAGTGCCCCCAGCACTCGGCAAAGAGGGCGTCTGCAGTTGTGACTAATCCATCATCAACTCGGCCAGTTGTGGCAATATATATGCAAAAGCTCCTATCAGCGAGAGCCGGCGGCCTGAGGCGCAATTAAATTTCTTGGTAACATTTGTTACTGATCAAGTTTGCTCTGATTGCACCATGCGGTCAATGGGTATACCTACAACGATGGTGCACTGCCACCAACTCTACTTTAGAGTTATTTATTTATATCACCAGCTTTGCTTTCAACGACAAGACAATTTTCTCCACCTGCTACACCCAGACAATACGGCAAGAGCTTCACCAGTACAATAACAAACGTCTTCTTCTGTTGGTTTGCCTTATAATTGACCTACATATACTTAGTCTTAAACTGGACGAGATGACCAAACAATAATGCACTTCTAAAAGGCACAAAGAAATCAAATGCTGTGTCGGATTGGTGTGACCTCTTTGGAGTTTAGCACTAGTATGTATCCATTATACTGGTGATTAAAGAAATCAGTTGAGTTTTAAAGTAAATTAGGTTTGTGCATTAATTGTTGTTTGATTTTGTACTATATATATGACAATTAAAGGGCAGCAAGTTGGTCGTAACAAAATGCTGCTGAGTAGTCGGATTGCCATGACCTCCTTTTTTTCAGATAACATTTTGAATAAGCTAGTTAGTTCAAAAAATGAACTAAATTAGTGTGTCCTCAATATATTCTTAATTACCAACATCTTATATTACCAAAATTATATGTGACAATGAAAGGGCTGCAAGTTGGTCATAATAAATGCTCCTGAGCAGCCCGATTGGTATGACCTTGGAGTTTAGTACTGGCTACCTTTGGTGCGTACTCTAAGAACAACGATAATGGCTGCAACTTCGACCTACCATGTGCTTAGTATGATTCGTTGTGTGACCTACTAGGAGGTCTCCCTTCGTTTTTTAAAATTAATATTTTAAATATGCTAATAAGTTCAAAAAAACAAATTGTTGTTTGATTTCCATTAATATAAAAATGATTTAGGAGATAGTCCTTTTGATTTAGGGATTGTGCAATAGCTCTATAAATAAGAGTATGACTGCTCCTAATCCGCACATCTTTCCTGTTGTCATTCTCTAGGTTTCCTCAGTATCTAGTTGTCTAGTTCTAATGCTATTGAGATCCACAGTGCGAGAGGTTAATACTGTATCTGTGTTTGAGCTTTCTGCAAGTTGTCCTTTGTATGATCCATACCTGGTAGATCTCGAAAATAAAGCAATCATGTCCTCTGAGATCTGAGTCTTTGTTCTAATATGATTTGGCTTTCCCATTCTCTCTGCCCCCCTCTTCACCGTTTTGCTTGATCTTAAGTTCCTATGGTTTCGAGGTTGTTTTGTTGGGTTGAATTTGTGCAAGGACATTAAATGAACATCCCTGCCAAATGAATCAGGCAGATTCACCACAAGCACAATTTTTCACCCTTGGGAGGATTCCCCGAGAAAACTCCACTTCCCTTGATAGATATTCAGATCTGCTTTATTTTCGGAGTTTTTGGGGTTTGATTCTTTGGGGATATCATCTAATACGCCTAAGAATCATCTCCGTAAATTGTGGGAATTTTTAGAGGCCGTTTGATCTAACTTCGGATTTTTGGGAAGAATTTCGGGGACCTAAGCCGAGCAGACCGGCCAGGCCGGTTCTTCACTGTCCAGCCAGCCTCCCAAGTGCTCCAGCTGGCCAGGATGCTCTGAGCGCCGGGCAGGCGGGTCACCCAACCGGGCAGGCTGGTTTGCCAGCTCCTTTCTTATGTGTTGTCCGTTTTCATGAGTTTTTGAGCACCGGTCGCCCGTTTTGTGTTCTGTCTGTTCTGTAAGCTTTTGTAAGTTGTGCATCATATATACGTGAACAGAGCAAAGAGGAAGTAGATCACAGCAGAAACAAAAGCAGAGCAGAGCATGAGCAGATGCAGTGCCAAGGCACCCTATCGCTTGGGCTCTGTCTGGCCTTGGACTCAGGTCGACACAGGAAAAAAGAAATCTGTATATTGTGTGTGTGTGTGTGTGTGTATATATATATATATATATATGAATTTGACTGGCACGTTATTTTATTGTATCGGATCTGGTAAAAAATCAGTAAGCTATAGAATATTAGATCACATTATAGAAGAATACGTGACAAAACAAATAGCATATGTAAATGAATTTATGTTAATATATTAGGGATTAAAAGCACTGCACATAATAGGGATGGTGTGGACATTTTTTGTAATTAATAATGGATGACATGGCTAATAGAAGAAAAACAAATATAATATTTGATCACATTATAGAAGAATAGGTGAGGAAACAAATAGCATTTGTAAATGACTTTACGTTAATAGATTAGAGATTAAAAGTATTGCACATAATACAGATGATGTTGACATTTTTCGTAATTAATAAGGGATGACATGGATAACTTGCATGAAAGGATTGCAAGTTAGTGGGAATGATGTTGACATCTTTCATGAAGAGAGAAAATGCTTAGTGGGGTTTAGCTTTATAAGAATATATAGATATAGATATAGATATAGATATAGATATAGATATAGATATAGATATAGATATAGATATAGATATAGATATAGATATAGATATAGATATAGATATAGATATAGGTACAGATGTAGATAGAGGACAGTGGAAGAGCTGCAAGTTGGTCGTAACAAATCCGGCTGAGCAGTCGGATTGGTCTGACCTTGGAGTAGTCCTAGCTACCTTTAATTTGGTGCGTACTCTAGGAACAAAGATAATGGCAGCATCTTCGCCCTATCATGTGCTTAGCATGATTCGTTGTGTGACCTACTAGGAGGTTTACTCCCTTCATTTTTAAAAACTAATATTTTAAATAAGATAATATGTTCCAAAAAACAAATTGTTGTTTCATTTCCATTGATAGAAAACTAGTCCATCAACCCGTGCTCTCGCATGGGTTAAAATCTTTGGAGTAAATACTTGTATTAATCTTTACTCTTAAGTATCATGATGAAATAGGCAATCATTTTAAGCCTACACTATGTTACTTAAGATTAGTGGTAGAGCTTGATGTGAGATCTACGATGGGTAGCATGGCTTGATGATATCAATATTTAAGCCTTATTATAATTTTTTATTACTTGAAAATAATTTCAATGAGCTGGAAGATGTAGGCACCTTTGTTACCTATGGCTTGATGAATGTATTCTTTTAGAAATAAAGGGTACATTTGTGACTGTTGTATTCTTTCTTAAGTCATCTTACAATCTCCAGAATCCACTGTGTTATGGGACTGAGGGAGTTTTTTTTTTGTTAGTGACAGTATTTTTTAGACATTTTTGTGAGACGCTCGTTCACGGTTATTAATTCCAATGTCCCCACGATGAATACTTTGATATTTTAAAATCCGATTGGCAGCAGGTTCCACTGTGTTATCACAATATCTACTTCTAGTTATTCAGAAAATAGTATAGATTTTAGGGAACACTCTTAACTACTACAATGGCATATAAAATCATTATAGATTGCATAGCCACAATCAAGATGTTAAATTTATTGTACGAAATAAATTAAATACTTTATAGTACTATTGTTTTATAAACATAGAACGCTTAAAATCAGATTATCAGTATTGATATGACATAATGTTTTAATCCATATATAATACAATTATTTAAATAACAATGGTTATTCGCTTAATTGCCGTGATGGATGGTTAGAGTATTTGATTTGATGTGCGGATGTTTCTGATTAATGTGGGAATTTCTAGCATTTATCTTTTTTTCTAGCGCATCTGGTGAGGATTAACGTGGAGGCTCTTTTGAGTCATCTAATTAGTAATAGTAAGATTGATTTAGGAGATAGTCCTTTTGCTTAAGGGGTTGTGTAATATCTCTATACATAAGAGGATGACTGCTCCTAACCAGCCCATATCTCGGGAAAAAATTGGGTGCAGACCCCTGCACCCAACCACCGTGCAGACTCACCTTGGATGGAAGCCATGTGTCCCAAAAAGCTCATCACATGGTCAGGGGAGGCTGGCTCAAGCTTAAACTTCGGTGGGTCAACTTTCGTGGGCCTTTTGCTATAACACCCTCGGTGTTACACAGTGAATCACTTGCTAAAACATGTCATGAGCATCATACTTGAGTGATATTGTATGTGATGTGATGAATAGTAAAGCATTGTAGCCGTAAAAATGCAAAACAAATAGTTAATTCACGATTTATAAAGTTAGCAAGTAGGGATATTAACTATTTTTTATTAAACAAAAACGCTATAAAACATATATGTGACGCCTAAATAAAGTTTGAAGTACAAACTTTGTAGATGACAATGCAACTTTGCCTTTCAAGAATATGGGTTGTTAATTAGTACTTTTAGGAGCTTAGAATTTGAATTGGAAATTCAAGTCAGCCTTAGCATTAAATTCTTCTAAGTCTAAAAGTTGGTAGTGTCAATGTTACTTTGGCAATTTAATTCTAAAAATTGGATTAAACATTAGTATTATGTTTTTCCTTAGTGGGTTGCATCAAAGTGAGTAATTTTCAACAGTATAGGTGTTGGTTTAGTTGGTATGTGTTTTGATCATCAATTAATTGATACAAAAAGTTAGAAAATGATGTTTGGACAGTGGGCGCCGGTTGGCCGCACCAACTTGGCATGCCCATATTTTCTTCTCTAATCTGCCTTGGTCCGAGTATTTTGCTCCATCCAGTAACCTTAGGTACCATCTTCAGCTTGGCTGAGTTGGTACGGTCATAACCGAGCTAGATGGGTCGTGGTTGAAGCTTTAAAATTCGTGCATGTCACAGTTCGAGTAGTCTAGCGCCGTGGGGGCGGTCACCGCGTGGCCACCCCGTGCCGTGCACTTGGTCGTGTCTCTCGTGCCGCGCCATCGTGTTGGGTCAGTCGAGCCACCTTGGCTTGGCTGAGGCCGGTCATAGCGGGCCACTAACCTCATCCCGTGCCCATTGCCCTGTCTCGCGTTGCCGCCCTTGATGCCGCCGTGGCCGCGCTACTGCTGCCTTCCATGCCGCGTCGCAACGCAGCCGCTGCCGCTGTCGTCACATCACCACGCTATGCTGCTGCGGCTGCCCTCGCATTCTCGCGTCGTGATGCTGCCAGTCGCGTCTCTGAGCACGTGGGTTTGCCCCTTGCTGTCTCGTGTCGTGACCTTGCCATTAACGGTGATGCTGCCGCGCATGCCATGCTACCCCACCACCTGCATGCGCACATTTTGGCTTTGGCTCCTGAGCACGTGTTGCCCTGGTAGCATTGACCGCACCCCGCCAAGGCAAGGACGGACCGAGCCGAACCTACCTCTTCCCCCTCCTGGGCTTTTTCTTCCCTATCGCCATGGCCGACGAAGCCGCTTCCTTAAATTCAGCAGATATAGGACACCTCATGTCGATTGACTACCTCTCTGGCTCTGCTTGTGAGTCGTTTAGACGCCTGACCCTACCCCGCCTTGACTCGTGTCACGACAAACTCCAATTTTGGAGTCGCTCTCCGCCAGGCCTCTTAGGCCGCATCAGCAAATGCCGAGAGCCTTCATCCACCCCAGAGCCTCTCACATTCAACCAATTGCATCACAAGCTTCACCTCCATCTCCACTTCACCCTACACACCACTACCTAACCTCTACTACCTTCATGCCATAGCTGACGCGGCCAGCCTTCTCCGCCACCCCCTAGCTCCAACAAATGCTACGGCCAAGTCCAGGGTATGCTAAGGATGCTCTCACACTAGCTAGATAGCTGTGCGGTGGTCTAGGGTGGCCAGAGCGGCCACGCCACCATCACGAGCGACCGCTCGCCATGGCCACCGCTTCCGAGAGCTCCACTGCTCCTGTACCCGCACTTAGCATAGGCGCTAGGACCGTAGATGGAGGTAGGCCCGCTAGCTAGGCCGGTGAGAACCTTAGGTCGCCGACGTGGTCGGCTAGTGCCCTTGCCCGCCGCACCGGCGAGTGTGGGGGCGCCAGGGACCTCCCCGATGTGAAGGTGAATTATTATAGGGTCATTAGTGCATGATTGCCGACTGCGTGAATAGTGCGCATAGTGGCCATGCGATTTTGTTTAAGCGTGGGGACTTTTGTGCAAATGCATCAACGCGCGTGGGCTCCCCCACACGTTGGCTGCGCCATCATGGGCCACGTCTCGTTGGGCTGCGAGGCCGAATTTGCCTTATCTTTTTCCTAAGAAATTAGAAATTAGTTGTATAATTTTATTTCTAGGCCGATCTTTGATAATTAATATCAATTCATATAAGTGTCCAAAAATTGTGAAATTAATTTTGTTGAGTTCCTTAAAATGTTGTCTATCTGATAGTATAGTTAGTTTATACATGTCTGTCTTGATGCTAAGGTCTATTAAATCATTTGAAAGTGTTTAATGTTATTTAGATTAATAATTGTTGGAATTTTTGTGGCAAATTGGTAATAGCTTTGGCCATGAAATTTTTACAGTAGGTTCATTATATTATATCTACTCACTGTAATTTTTGTAGCCTTAGAATAGGTTGAAAAATATGGTAGCTAAGTACTCCTTGTTTTAGTATATATGAAATCGTAAACAAAGTAAGAAATGCATTTTTGTTGCTAAGATAATACTTGAATGTTTCATACCTATTTAATGGAAAAGATGGGTGGCTTAGCACCTTAGTCATTAGAGTTAGCTTAGCAGCTTAGTGAATGTATTCTTAATTTAAGAGCTGCTGTTGCAAAAATGCTAAGTGTTACATCATCATTGCATACATATAGAGAACGTGTTGGTGGAGTTCGTGACCACCGGAGAGCAGGAATATGAGGAGGTGATTGAGGAGTACGAGGAGGAGGTCCTCATATAGGAGGAAGCCTCAGAGCCACCGGCAACTGACATAGCTGACAATCCGCCTGCCCAAGGCAAGCCCCGGTGCATAACCCTTATTTTGAATAATCACTGGATATATATGTGATGTGCATTTACGTTACAGGCTTATTGTTGAAACTACATGTATAGATATACCTACCTATGAGTCCTACTAGCTTAGGTCGAGTAGCTGCTATGCTTAGGTTTTTCGGTAGCGTAACCCGCCGTTACTCACAGTAGGTGATTATTATTACTGCTCTCATAATAAAATGGTGAAAGGAAAATGGAGACCGGGCAGGGATATGGTACGGGTATTGGTGAGTGTAATAGGTGGTGTCCCATGGCCAACGGGGTATAGCTTGGTTACACTGTTTTCTGTGTCCGTGTCGGTTAAGGACCGTCCGTTGCTGTGGATGATAGTCAGGTCACAGACTTATTATCCTGGGCACATACTTGCTTATGGGAGCGGGAAGACTTGTCACTTTCTTGTAATGGGTTCTGGCTCTTTCCGGACCGACTGATAGGAGGCGGGGATGGTGGAGGTCTAAGCACCGCACTGAGTCCGGGACTCAGGAGCGGGGGCTTGGAGTCCAAGTTTGGACGGGGACCTAGACCCCATGACAAGAGAGTGGTAGGTTGGTCTTGCTTGTGCCTGGGGTACAAGCGGGCCATGTGTTTCGGGGTACCTAGCTGGGATACATTGGTTCGTGAATCGCCGCGTGATGCCGTACGACATGGATATGATCTCGCACAGTAGTAAGAACTGGAAGATAAAGGATGATGAATGGATCTCATTGCTCAACTCATGCTTGGAAGTAGAACAGGTGCTTACATAGAATGGTTAGCTAATGAAATAATCATGACTGCTAATAAAAATACAAACATAAGGATTCACTAATAGTAATGCTTTCCGCAAAAAGGAAACCCAGCAAACCATAAAGCCTATCATATCCTTTGGAGTCGGGAAATTATTCCCACTAGTCGGGTAAGTCTTGCGAGTACATTATGTACTCAGGGTTTATTTACCCCTGTTGCAGGTGCAGTTTGAGGATGGCTTTTGAGTGGAGGATTCTCCTAGTGGGCACAGATGGATCCTTGTATCTTATCACTGATGTTATTTCGATTCCGCTATTTAATTTCCGCACTCTGAACCTGGTATTGTAATAATTTATTTTTCCAGAACTCTTGTTGTATGAAATGGACTAAGAATTGTAAACTCGTTCTCATTATTGGATTCTGGATGAAAAATGTGGATTATTCGGGTTCTCCCTTGGGGTGTGCCCGACGGAACTGCTTGATGCAACTCACTTTCGGGGTGCCTAGTGTCTAATGGAAGACGAGAGCCTCCGTAAGTGTGCTCTTTCGGGCAGTTCTGCCACATTTGCCAACAACCCCTGACCGTGTGATGGGCTTTTTGGGACACGTGGCTTCCATCCAAGATGGGTCTACACGGAGGTTGGGTGCAGGGTTCTGCACCCAATTTTTTCCCATATCTCCGGCCCTCATTTCTAGGTTTTCCCAATATTTAGTTGAGTTCTACTGCTGTTGATATCCACTATGCGGGAGGTTAATACTATGTCTATGTTTAAGTTTTCTGTAAGTTATCCTTTGTAAGACAACCAGACCTGGTAGATCATGGAAATAAAGCAATCATGCTCTCTGAGCCTTTGATCTAAGATGATTTGTATTTGGTTTTTCCCTTCTTTCTTCCCCCTATTCACCATTTTGCTCGATCTTAAGTTCGTGAGGTTTTGGGTTGTTGTGTTGGGTTTAATTCATGAAAGTATATCAGATGAACACACTTTTTTTCTTTTTGGTTGGTTGGTCCAAAGAACGAGAGTCAGCTTCCTTAAGTCCGTTCTTCCTCAGTAGCTCAGTGGTAGAGCGGTCGACTGCCAAGATGGATATTCAGATCTATCACGAGCACGATTTTTCACCCTAGGGAGAATTTCTTGAGAAAACCCCAATTCCCAAGATGGATATTCAGATCTGCATCATTTCCAGAGTTTGTGGGGTTTGATTCTTTGGGGATATCATCTAATACACCTAAGAATCATCTCAACAGAGTTTGAGAATTTCTGGAGGCGATCCAACTTCAGATTTTTGGGAAGAATTTCAGGGACCTGAGCTAATCGATCAATCCGTCTAGGCCGCCTGATCGAACCGGCCAGACTGGTTCTTCGCTATCCAGCCGGCCTCCTAGACGGCCAGGCTGCTCTTAGGGCCGACTAGGCGGCCACTGTATATGTATGCTTAATAATACTTCGATTCATGTGAACAGAGCAAAGAGGATGTAGATCAGATTAGAAACAAAAGCAGAGCAGATCAATAGCAAATGCAGTGCCAAAGCACCCAATCGTTTGGGCTCTTTGTGGCTCTGGACTTAGGTCGACACACGAAAAAGAAGTCTCGTGCGCAACGTATACCTCTTCCCATCATTGGTAGTGATAAGCAAGCCCAATCAGTTTTGCCACGCACTCCGTCTGTAAACTAGTACTACTACTAATCCATCATCAACTCCGCCAGTCGTGGGTGATACATATGCAAAAGCCCCTATCAGCGAGAGCCGCTATTAATTTCTTCCTGTGACAAGGGCATCATCGGTGGGCTGGACGTGCGCCTGGTAGGTTGGCGTGTTATGGCGGGGTGCTCTCTTTTCTTTTTTGTTTTTGGAAATGCACGTAGTTCAGTGACTAGCAGTGGTCTCTTCTTCTTGGCCCATGACTAGCTTTAGAGCAAAAGATAGCACAAATCATGTGGTCTCTACCCATGTACCCCAGCTTGCTTGTCTTTGTCTATGTTAATTATTGGGTGAGTGTTGGCTCGCACAATCAAGAAGATGTATTGGTAACAATATTCTAACACGTCCATTTGGCAGAGCAAAGCATCTTGGTTAATTAGGTGCCCATTTTGGTGTAGACTTGCGAGGTCAAGATCATGGCGAGTAATTTTTTATTTTTATTGTATAAAAATAAAAATTAGGTGCGCGTTAGGTGTAGACTTGCGAGGCCATGATCGGCGAGTAATTTTTTATTCTTATTTTAAACAAAGGCAGCACTCAAGATGCTCGGAACGTTAAAAAGGACAACCCCCATTTCGGGTTACATTACATGGTCAATTCTGAAAGAAAAAGAAAGCAGACAACTATATAGGAAAAATAAAAGGAGTGGGCTTGGGCAGCCAAAAAATTTAGTCTGCTCGTGCTCCTAGATAGGGCTGACACTACCCATTTCGTGGGATTAAAAAAAACTACCCATTTCGGGGGCCAACAAGTATTAGTAGCTCTAGGCATTATTGGATGGAGGGGTGGTTTCACGCGACGTGACTAGCTAATTTGGCATCTGCTGCCTGGGTTGAAGGTCGTCAATTATTTTGGTTGTGCGATAGTGATAGCCTCTAACATTGGCACCCGAGGACGCACTGCCCATTCTAAATCTGGTTTTGGTAGTATAATTTACAAATTAAAAGTGTTTTTAGAAGCAACGGCAGCAGTTGAGCCGATAGTGTATGTATGTAGGTACACTGCCTTGTGAGAGTACTATGGCAACTGTGTAACATCATAATCTTCATCTAACGTGCCGCTTAGACGTACGAAAAGTTACACAGTCAGTACATATGAAAAGTTGAGTCGTCGACTCGACGACTGACGTCGACTGTGTACCAAACATTGTTTCGTGCAACTAGATGTATTATGATGATGTGACTCGTGTTTCTAAGCATGCAACCATACTCGCTACTAGCTCGAGATCTACAACCATATGGAAAGACTGTAGGACAGCGGTTCACCATGCACAAAAAGCACTGGTAGCTTATATTATTATTAGAGTCTATCTACTACACAACCATGCGTTTTATGCAGTTTCAACACATGAAATTTTTTGCACCATAGATTTAAGATCCAACAGCCTCCATCCTCCTTCTACCTCCAGCCTTCTACCTCCAGATAATCATAAATCACAAGATCACAGATCCACAGATCACAAGAAACAATTTTTTCTATGCAAGGACAAGGACAAATCGGGCATCCGACGGGCGGTCCTCCGGCCGCACGCGTATACGCGTACAGGACGGGCGGTCCTTCAACTGGCTGGCGCGCTAGTCCTCCGTGGGAGCCGAGTTGGTCACGCTGCTGCGGGAGTGCACGGAGAAGTCATCCTCGAGGCCAAGAAGACAGTTGAAAAGAGAGAGGGAGAGAGAGAAAAAATCCATGTGTTTTTTTGTGCTACAACACATGTGTGTTGTATAGCATTTCTGTATTATTATACAGTGAAGTACATCGATGTACGCATGGAACAAGTTTATCGTTCTAATCTCATTATTTGTTGTTTGTTTCTAGTTATATATATACAAGCCTGACCGTGCTGGCAACGGTGTGTACATACCATGGTTTGTATAATTTGTTGCACAGAGCTTGTACCAAAAATGGGCTTTGCCGTAACGTAAATTCGCTCCGAGGCCAAGCCAAGATACGAGTGGTGTGGCATTAACAAATGTTTCGCAACTCTAGACTCGAAGTGAGAAGGATGAGACTGAAATACTAGATCTATCGAGTGAGAGATGAACAGGCGAGATAAATAGTGGGGGACGACAGGACCGAGTGATGAAAGAGGATAAGTGCCTAATGAACCGACAGTGAAGGAGAGAGTGGGAGATCGAATAAAAAAATTCTCACTGCAAGTAAAGTTTATTTTTATTCCATATGCTCACATGCATGCCTTAGCAAATCGAGAGATGCCATGCCACTAAGTTGAAACAATAGCAGCAGATCACTGTCCACACGAGACACGACACGCTAAGCGCTGGATGAAGACAAATACTACTTGCGCGTGCATGCATGTGACCCCAGCAGGCCAGCTTTATTATTTTGCGGTTGTTCCGGCCGGGGCTCGGCCTGTGCGATTACTGAAAAGTTTTATCTTTTGTGAATAGATTAGTCAAAAGTTAAGTGGGCATGCATGTGATTCCTATTCTTCAACGGTGACGTTTCAAAAAAAAATCTTTAACGGCGATGAACGAGAAATATACTAGAAAGACTTGTAGTGTCGGTCAAGTTGCTACTCCTCTACTCCATTTCCTATACAAGGAGAGTCTCTTCCTGCTGGGATCATCGCCTCACGCATTCTACCGCACTCTCTTTCGGTCCGTATTCTGCCCTGCAATAAGTTGAGGTGAGCATTATATAGTTAATTTCCTTCCGCGATGTTTTCTCCATAGACGACAGAGTAGCATTATATAGTTAATTTCACCGGGGACCTCCCCGATGCGAAAGTGAGCATTATATAGTCCGCATTCTGCCCTGCAATAAGTTGAGGTGAAAGTTGCTTTCGAGTAAAAGCAGTTGTAGCTTTTGAACCCTTTGGTTGGATTTTGGCTTTTGTAAAAGTAAAAGCAGTTTGAAAAGCCGAACTAAAGGGGGCCTTTGTCACTTGGCTTTCCGAATAAGCTGAGTCGACTGAAGGGCCTGTTCGTTTGAACTTATCAGCGGACTTATCAGTTAGAATCTACAGTATTTTTCTCTCATACCAAAACAGCTTCAGTCGGCTTTAATACCAGCCGATCAGACCCAAGTTTCAACCTTTCTCTTCCACCAAGGAAAAGGACAAAAGGGTGATGGTGACTGCCAATTGCTTACCCAACAGGAAATTAAAGTAGTGCCACAACTTGCAAAGACTTGCTCGCCGTCCGTCCTCATTGTGATACAGAGAATCGCATGCCTGCCTCATGTCTATTGGAGAACATATTCTTTTGCCTTTAATTATGCCATCACGGATGACGGCCGGGCCTGCCTGCACCTTTATTTCCTCACTTTTGTCCCAGGACACACCTAACGAATATGCATGGTTAAAGCTGCCCTGCCACCAATTAAAATGCCAGACAGTCACGTTGCCTAGCTTGTACTACGAAATTGTGCTTTTCGAAAACTCTTGACAAAAATTACGTGGTGCTCTGTGATCTTGTGAATGTGGAGGGAATCTTACAATGAGCACATACATTGGCCCCCGTTTCCAGCAGTGTGCCCATGTGAAACGGCGTGACCACAAGAATGACAGGTCAATGGAAATAGCTTGTTCCAATGGCTCAGTAGCATTACTACAGAACAGACCTTCGCTACCGATTCCTAACATAAAATTCCGAAAATGACTGGGGTTGCCACGAACCGGCAATTATATATCAGTGCCGGCGGTGACCACGAAACTTGCTTACCAGTGCCGGCGGGTGGCTCGAACCGGAGTGACATGTCACTGCCGGTTCATGACTCAAATATTGAGCCTATCATTGCATGTGTTTCTTCATACCCGTCAGTGATATTTATGAAAGCATTAATTGAAAATCTCCGCTGTTGCTCCCACCTACCACCACTGCTCTCAACATCCAACACTGCTCGTGCATAGAAAACCAGTGTCTGGTCGCCTCTCCACGTCCGCGACCCTGCGCACCACACGCGGCACTCCTGTCCGTGACGTGATCTGCACTGGGCGTCTGGGCGAGCCGGCTTCCAATTCCATCACCATCAGGCTTCAGGCAGGCGGCAGCAATCAGGTAGGCTCTGTCCTATTCGGCTATTCCTATAATCCTATGATCCCTAATCATGTACGTACTCCCTCCGGTTCTCTAAAACAAGTCGTTTTGGACATCGACACGGTCTTTAAGAAACGACTTTGACTGTAACTTTTTGCTATAAAATATTTATAAAATATAGTCAATATATACTTTTATGAAACTACATTTCAAGATGAATCTACTTACATCACTTTTATATTTTCAAACTCAACCCAAAAGAAGTTATTTGTAGTCAAAGTTTAAAATGTTTGACTTAAGACAACCTCAAAACGACTTGATTTAGAGAACCGGAGGGAGTACTGATTAATAATTGCAGTTACCCTATTTTATGAAACTGCAGTTAATAATTGCTTCTCTAAATTTTAACATAACCATGTCATCAAGAAAGTATGCTTCTGGTAATGATTAAAAAATGTTAGAAGAAAATTTTAAGATAATTTAATATGTATACAAATTATTTCATATAAATATTGTTTTTGCATACAATTAACTGCTTATTAGTAACATTTCGTATATGTGTGTATAACTAGCAGTGAGTAGTACTAGTAGTAGTATTATCATATTTATATAAAAAGGTTTAAAATTTTAGTTTCGTTCTAGGAAAAAAAATTACTCAGGAACGGCCCTGACGAACACATGTACAGATGGGAGTAATGAGGCCGACGAACAAGACTGACAAACAAAAAGTCTGCGGCTATCCAATGGATCGATCAATTTCTAGTACTACTGTGTAGCTGGTACGTGACATGGACATATCGACCAACTGGCCAGGCAGGCATGCGCCGAAATTATTGAGCCAGCAGCCCCGATGGACAAAAGCCTCCGACGGCGTGCCTAGTACATTCAGAAACAGTGGATCAGAGAGCTCCTGCCATTACTCATAATATAATGGAATAAATCATCTGCGGGTTGAAGGAGGCTCCACGTTCATGGAACTATCCAACTAAATATCAAAATGTGTGCTTAATATATATAGGAGTACTTTGTTAACTAGGACAACAGAGCAAAGCTAGTAATATTGCCGGCTTGCTAGGTTCTTTATAGCCTTCTTTTGGTCCACTCATATAGTAGTTAGCTCTTCACTATTAATACATGGTCCACTTGTCTCTCTCATAAAGTTTTTTTTGGTTCTTATGCCTAAGCCGGCTGTAAGCTTACAGCCCGCTTCTCCTCTCTGTCCTCCACCTCAGCATTTAGCCAGCTTACAGCCTGCTATTATACTTGCTCTCAGCCGTGCTTTACGCGGCCTATAATCTTATATAAGACAGAAGTATCTGAGGTCATATTATAACTATAACTAATAAAAATATGTATATTAATTAGCATGCTTTTTCGTTCTGTTCATTTTCTAACTCAACATGTGTATAGATACTATGTGATTTCTCTTCCATTGTGATAAACCTATCAATTGTTGATCCATATGTTTTGTCTTCCATATACATAGTTCTTGCCCTCAACATGACACCTAAGTGTATCTTCAATATCTATTTAGTTAAAACTTTCATTTTAGTTACAGTGGAACTACTTGTTGCATCCTATGTCTAGATTTTAATTTTCAAATTTTAAATTTAATTATTACTAGAGTTTTTTATCATCAAGTTAAGTTCAAACCCAGTTCATAACAGCAGAGGTTAGTAATTATTTAGAAAACAATACTTATCCAACACTTATTATTATAAATGGTGATTAAGAGTGTACTTGCTAGATTTTATGTTTTTGAGGTTACATATGTTATAAAAAACTATGCCTACATGAGGACCAATATGTTATAAAAAACCTATGTCTACATGAGGACGAAGTGTGATAGGCATATGATAGGATAGAGAAGATAGATGACAGGACACAAAACCTATTCTAAGAAACCTACTTGCTAGATTTTCTTCGATTATTGATTTCACACCGTCCTTTCATGTATGCCCCTGGCGGCGGTCGAGATCTATATCTATGCGAGCCCCCGGGTTCACAGTTCACACACACGATGGCTGCTAGGTACCACCATCACGAACTATACAGACAACCCCTGTCCTCATCAGACTCTCATCATTCACCACAAAGCTGCTTCAGCTTCACCAAGGGCAGCCCGGCCATCCAATAATCCTTTTATTTCCATTTACCAGAGGGAAAGGAGAGGAGACTACAACCTGGTGGTGGTATACAACTGAGATCTACAGAGAGTAGCAAGGTGCGTGTACATACATCTTCGTTGGATCTGCTCCCGATCCGTCCGTCTATCTATATTTCTTTGCTCAATCAATGATGATGCTGAGCTCTATCCATCTCGCTGTATATATTCTCAAAGCCACAACTCGTCCACTATACTCAGGTATGCCTGCGTAGTGTTTAGTGCCTACGTACACAAGTCAGCATTTCTCCCTTTATTAATTTGCCTTCGTCTTTATTCGCACGCCCTCCTTTCTGATCAGCTGATTCTTTCTCAGAAAGCAAACGAGCTAAACTGCAGATTCGATCTGCACTCCGGCCGGCGTCGGTGCGCGTGTGTCCACTATTTAATCTCTTCTTTTTTTTTCTCGAATATGCAAAACGTCTGTGTATCTCTGCATTAGGAGAAAGTTTGTTGTGATACAACGATGCGCCCCATGAAAGACGCACTAGGGGGTACCAACGTGAGCAGGGAGTCGGCCCCACGTCTGCCCTCCGGGAACGCAGAGAAAGCAACATAAGAAAAATCTAACTTCTCAAACTAGGGCCCTGTTTAGCACAGCTCAGCTTCACTAGTGTAACTGTCATTTTGGTTTCAGCTTCATGAGCAGCTTTCTTGGTGGAGAAAATTCCCTGTTTAAAATCAAAAGATCACATGGTTTCTTTATTTAGCATCAAAGGATAAAATTTTCCCAATATAGTATTGGGTTCATTTTTGGTTCCCTATATAGCACTGCCGTTATATTTGGCCTCTACCACCATCAACTATGGGTGGAAAAAGACCGTTTTACCCCTATTTCATCTTGGTATATAAATGGTAGAGGTGTGTACTTAGATGCAAATTCAGGATATTAGTTTATGTTTTTGTTATTCGAAACAATGGGTAAATATTTTGAAAATAGAATAGATCGCACGACTATTATTGATGATCGTGATTGCAACCTACCAAATTAATTGATTTTTTTTTGTTATTGTAAGAATTTATATTTTAAACATCTGGTACTATAGCCTTTGCTGGAGACCCATCGTTAATAAAATATTAAATTAAATCACCAACTGGATCATTATTGCTCGACTTTACAAGGCCGAAACAACATATCATGGCGGGGTTGTCCTCTGCCTTTTCAATCTCTGCGGCAACACCATATCCTCTGCTTTGCCGCATGCGCTGCACCTATATATATACATGATATATATATATAGGTGCTCTGCTTTCTGACGGAGCAACACTGTTCGTATGTAGTATTTATGCATGCATGGTGGCAAGTTGGTGGCGCCATCCACAAGGAATGGATTCGAACAAAACATGCCAGCCTATGTATGTATGCTTTATAATTCGAGAGATTCTCCATGTAGCGGATCACCGTGCACACGACACGTGAAATGCTGGATCGATGAAAGACAAACACTACATGTGCGTGCATGTGACCCCAGCAGGCCTGCTCCATTACTTTGTGGTAGTTCCGACCTCGGCCTGTGTAGATTACTGAATTTTTTTTTCTTTTGTGAATAGATTAGTGAAGACTTAATTAAGCGGGCATGCATGTGATTCCAAATCTTTTAACGGCGTTGTTATATTTCACTTGTTGGTTTCAGCCAGGTCTTATCAGTCAGCCAACAGTGTTTTCCTCTCACAACAAACCAGCACCAGCCGGGCTTATCAGCCCAGAAACCAACGAGCGAATAGGCCGATTACATCGATGAACGAGAAATATACAAAGGACCTGTCTCAGTCAACTTGGTACTCCTCTACTCCATTCTCCCAGCTCTACTCCTATACATGGAGAATCGCTTCCTGCTGGACTTGGATCATCCGTTCACGCATTCTCTTTTCCACACTTTCATTCGGCAAAGAGCCCTGCAATAAGAAGTTGAGGTGAGCACTTTCCTTCGCCAAAGTTTTGTCCACCTCCATTCCATGCACGACCGAGTACGTACCATTATATAGTTAATTTTTATACCATGTTATGTGCTCTTTAGGGATAATTGATGCAAATATGTGCTTATATATGTATGATCTACTACTAGCAGGTAGATAGGCTTGAGCCATGGCGGCCGCGCTGGATGCTTTAGCACCCTACGTGAAGAAGCTTATCGCAGACATGGCACAAGAAGAGGTGTCCGTGCTGCTTGGCGTCTCCAGCGAGATCACCAAGCTGGAGGACAACATGGAAGGCCTCAAAGCCTTCCTCAAAGATGCCGAGAGCAGGCGCATCACCGACACGAGCGTGCAAAGATGGTCGACAAAGCTCAAGAACACCTTGTATGATGCCACTGACATCCTCGAGCTGTGCCAGCTCGAGGCTGACAAGCGGAGGGAGTCTAGAGGCGGTGGCAATGTGGAGCATAAGTCGCCCGGCTGCTTCCAGCCATTGCTCTTCTGCCTGCGGAATCCCGTGTTCGCACACAAGATAGGCAGCCGCATCAAGGAGCTCAACCAGAGGCTGGAAGTCATCCACAAGGAGGCGAACAAGTACAAGTTCAATATTGGCCTCGGTTCCAACCCGGAGCCAAGGAAGCTAACTGCTGCTGATTTATCCAGCTATAGGACAAGTTCACTTGTCGATGAGTCAGCCATAGTTGGGGAACAGATAGAGAGGGATACAAGGGAGCTCATTCACTTGCTAACATCAAGTGATGATAATCACAACATCAAAGTCGTGTCTATAATTGGTGTTGGTGGCATGGGAAAGACTACTCTTGCTCAGAAGATCTTCAATGATGCAACCATCCAAGAGCACTTCAAGACGAAGACAATATGGCTAAGCATCACTCAACAGTTTGACGAGGTTGAGCTATTGAGGACAGCAATCAAGCATGCTGGTGGTGACCATGGTGCTGAGAAGGACAAAAACACTCTGGCGGAGACCCTATTCCACACCCTGTCCAGTGGAAGGTTTCTGCTAGTGATGGATGACGTGTGGAGCCAGAAAGTGTGGAACGATGTGCTTAGTGTCCCAGTCAGAAATGCTAGCAAGAAACAACCTGGAAGCAGGGTCCTTGTCACCACAAGATCTGCACACCTACCCCAACAGATGCAAGCCCCCCTGCACCAACACCGTGTCAAGCCTCTAGAGAATGATGATGCTTGGTCTTTGCTCAAGAACCAGCTGCAGCCTGATCAGGTTAGTTGTCTATCCATACTTTATACAACTAGGCTATATACTTGATTTTGATAGAAAGAATATGGATCGGAGTTCCTTTAAATCTAAGCATTCGTGCTAGGAACACCAGCTTATGAGAGTAGCAAAAGGAGACCAGTAAAACTATGATCTAGAAGAAATAATCAAATGTAACAACAAAACACTAGGATCAAGTTAGCTATCATTCACTCCAATGAAAGATTTAGTGCATGGCTAGTTCCGTATGAAATCTAGCTATTTGAAATTTGATGGTATTCGAAATGTAACATCAATTATAGTGGAAGTTAATAGTGACCAAAATACCCATGACTATTATAGTGCAACAATTAATAGTTATCTAAAAAATTCATAACTTTTGCGTATGAAATCGTATGAACATAAACTTTAAATATAATCAAAATTGTAGAGCTCAATAATATCTATAGCTTTGTAATTGACAAATTCTTTGTTTCAAACTATTTAGGTTGCCAAAACTTCCTTTGAAATTATCAAATTTTGACAAAATCTATAAATATAAATGATCTCAGATATTGACATGGTATATACAAAATTTGTAGTTGTCAGTAGGATCTAAACTTTGTAGATGATAATTTTTTATCTGAAGTAATATAGAGTCTCTTCTTCAATTTTGAAATCCAAAATTTAGGAATTTCCAATTACTTCGAACATTGGAATAGACGTTTTAAAGTGTTAAATTTCAAATTTAAAAATATAAAATAACAAAACGAATATTCAGCATTCTAAATGACTTAAGATATTCTAACTTTGAATTTAATATTTGGGAATTTGATTTCATACTATAAATAATTTTCAATCCAAAACTTGTCAACAACAAAATTATAGATCTCACTAAGCACTACAATTTTGATAAAAAGTCCGTCTTCATCCAACTTTATATGCAATTATGAATTTTTGGATAACTATTAAAGGTTTGTATTATAATAGTCAGGTGCATTTTGGTCACTTTTAACTTCTCTCTCCAAAGTAGTCCTTAGAAATGTTATTTTAATAGCTACATTGTCTAAGAACCAATTGCCAGCATTGAAAAGTACTTTGTAGCCAAGGCAACAGTGAGCAGTGTCCCTTAGCAAAGACCACCATTGAAGAGTGCCCTACCGCAAATCTTTACAATATGGCACACTTTTAATATGTTGGCCAATCTAAGTGTCCTAGTCATATAGAAGAACCATGGTCAAATTACACTTGAGCAGGCGGAGCCTGCTTGAGTGGGCGGAGCTCGCTATAGCAGTCGGCGACGTAGGCCAAGCTCCCAAAGTTGAGGACCTGGCCTAGAGCGAAGGTGCTGGCCGTGACGGAGAACTCACCGGGGAAGCGGACGCCACCGTCTGGGGCGGTGCCGCTTGCTCCGGCGACGAGGCGGGTGGCTCCGGCCACTATAGAGCAGGAATCACACTTGACATGCTCCCCTACCTAGAGCGCCAGCTGTCACTGGATCAGAACCACGGCAAGCATTGTTGTTCGTATTAGTGTCAGAATACATGTCTCTAGTGTCTTGGGTGGACTCAAGAACACGAGAATCAATAGAGGGGACACAACGGTTTATCCTGGTTCGGTCTCTCGGGTCCCTACGTTTAGCAGCTGATGATCCTTATACTCAATAGCACCCAAAATCTGAGGGTTACAACAGAGTGTAAGAGAGAGATTTGTAGGGGATCACTCGGTGCTGATCCTAGGGAAGCCTCGCCGCCGGTGGAGCCTTCCCCCTCGCCGAAGAGGAGGAACACGATAGGAGGAAGGGGACGGAGCTCTCGGTGCCCCTCTCTGGGTGGATTTGCTCTTGGTGCAGAGCACGAATTGGTTTGCTGAGGAATCCAACGATCTATCTCTGGATCGTCTGGAATTGTGTTCTGGAATCGTCCACTGGAATCATCCTCTCCCATCTTAGGATCCGACCTCCCCTTACATATCAAGGTAGGTCGGGTACATGACGGTTTGTGAGAGTTTAGCCTATGGTCTACATGCGCCGGAGTCCAGGAGGGTCTTGCCATGGCGTCATGTGGACCGTGACAATGTCGTGGAGCTGATTAAGCCCTGGGCAACGTCCGGCTACTCTATTCTGACACGCTGAATGTCAAGCTGTGTTAGCTTGGACCGATCTTCACAAGGTGCGCCTTCTGGAGGCTTCTTGGTGGCGAAGACAGACGACTTGGGGGGCTGACGCGCGAGCCCGGAAGCCTTGGAGCCCCCGAGGCTAGTGGAGGAGTTTGGCTTCTTGCGTCACGCCCATTGCGTGACCCTTTCGGAGGAGCGGTTGACAGCGCCGCGCCCGCAGGACAGTGCCGGGGAGCCCCCGAGCCTTGGTGGCTCTAGGGGGTTGCCTCGAGCCTAGGCCTTTGGTAGAACCGAAGGCCAGGAAGGAGCTAAGGATCGGGTCCATGCTCCCTTCGATCGGGAGCCTGGGGCTCGGGCAAGCCCCCGAGTCCCAAGCAGAGGCGCCGGGCGTGCTCGGGCTCGGCCCAATGCCTTAGCCAGAGGGTGCGCGCGAGCGCACCCGATGGGTGTAGCCCCCGAGCGATCCGGGAGGGGTCGGTCGTGGGATCTCTCGGTCGGGAACCCTTGATCCAGAGGCTTAACATATATCTATGTTTGGATTTCGTCAATAAGTAACCTCTAAATATAACGTTTGTCTAAATTATCCACCTATGCCATTACAAACCATAATGTAAAGTAGTCCAAAATTTACAACTAAATTACTCAGTCTACCATTTCTTATAAACCAAAACGAAGACCCTAAGTTTGCATATAAATGAATATTTGAATGCATCAAGTGCGTCCTAGTAGATAATGCCCAGATTTCGACTTTCTGACTATCCTAGTCGTCCTATAGCTAATAGACCATTTAAAGTCCGATTCCTGTAGCCACAAGAAAACTTTTTTTTTAGGGAAAGCCACTACAAAACTTTCTGTAGTATAGTCCTGTTTCCCGAGTGAGAACATTTAAAGCCCAATTGCAATGCACGGATTCCATATGTTAGTCTTACGGGATTTTGTGCCCATTCATGCGGATTCCATTTGAAATCGGCCCTTTCCAAGCATAGTCTTGTGCTTATTTTCGAATAAAGGACGGTACACTTCCAATACGTTGGCCAACCTACGCTTCATTGTTTTACAGAAGAAGCTTATTTGCTTAGAGAAGTACATAAGCAACCTGATAGTTCTTAGAAATAATTAAGAAGCTTTAAATTAAATGTTGGCAGGTAGATGGAATTGACCAACTGAAAACTATCGGGATGGAAATTCTTGAAAATTGTGATGGCTTACCACTTGCAATTAAAGTGATTGGAGGACTCTTGAGCACTAGATACCCAAGTGAGCATGAGTGGAAAGCTGTTCTGAACATGCCTGCTTGGTCACTGACTGGACTGCCTCTAGAACTAGACAACCGGCTGTACTTGAGCTACGAGGATTTGTCTCCCCAATTAAAGCAGTGCCTTCTGTATTGCTCGATGTTCCCTAAAGGTGTAGCAATCTTACAAGCCGTAGTTACTGAAATGTGGATCAGTGAAGGACTTATTCAACCACCAGATAAAAGAAGTACCAGTTCACATGAGTATGGGTTGGAAGACATAGCAACTGAGTATTACCGAGAGTTAATAAAGAGGAATCTTATAGAACCTATGAAAGGATATTCTCTCACTGGATACAAGTGCACCATGCATGATGTGGTCCGATCCTTTGCTGAATATATGGTAAGAGAAGAATCAGTTGTGATGGTTGGCCAAGAGCAGGCTACTACCAGTGGTGGTGAGATGCTTGTACGTCGCCTATCTATAGGACAAACCGTATCAGTGGTGGAATGGGCTGTTTTGCAAAGGCACGAGTCACTTAGAACATTAATTGTAAACTCTAGGGTAAACTTTCATCCTGGTGATTCGGTGGGTAGTTTCTCCAGTCTACGTGTGCTGTACATACTGTCTGCCGATTCTAATACACTAGTTCCCTCTCTGTCTATGTTGAAGCACTTGAGATACCTTCACTTAGAGGATACTGATATATCTAGGCTCCCAGATGACATCCACAAGATGAAATTCCTACTATACATTTCACTTGGTAACTGTAAGAGGCTATGCTATCTTCCTGGCAGCATCATAAGACTTGTGCATCTAAGATCTCTTAACATCAAGGGATCAAATGTTAGTGTCATTCCTAAGGGGTTTGGTGAGTTAACAAATCTGAGATCACTTTATGGTTTCCCAGTACATGTGGACATGGATGCAAGCAGTAGCTGGTGCAGTTTGCAAGAGCTGGAGCCTCTCTCTCAGCTTAGGGATCTTACATTATATGGCCTAGAGAAGGTGCAGGACAGCCGGATGGCTGAAAAGGCCATGATTAGCAGCAAGCGCCACCTTGGGTATCTAGAGTTGAACTATAGTGCAAGTGGACATACTATAGGGACAGGTGGTGCTGAGGCAGAGCAGCAGCAACAGAGTGTGACCGAGGAAGTCTTGGAAAAGCTCTGCCCTCCAACCTGCCTAGAGGATCTTACTTTGAGAGGGGGATACGTTGGTCGCCAGCTACCAAACTGGATGTGTGCTCCAGCGTCGGCGGACTTTAAGAGCCTAAGGTATTTGAGGCTGGAGAACGTGCCTTGCTGCACCCAGCTCCCTGATGGTCTGTGCTGCCTCCCAAGTTTGGAATTACTGACCATCAAAGATGCGCCAGCCATCAAGCGTATTGGGCCAAAATTCCAAGCGTCATCCTCCGTGGCAGCTAGAGGTTCCGATGCTAGTACATCTGCACCGTTTCCAAAACTGAGAAATCTGCAATTGATTGGGCTACGTGAGTGGGAAGAGTGGGAATGGAACGACTGTGAGGAGCATAGGGATGTGGAAACTACCATAGCCATGCCTTATCTGGAGGAACTCCGAATAGATAACTGCAGGTTGAGCTCTCTTCCAGCAGGCCTCGCCAGCACCAAGAGGCATACTCTTAGAGAACTATACCTTTACGACCTCACCAACCTGACACATGTGGAGAACATCCCTTCAGTTGTGAAACTTGACGTGTTTGACTGCCCTGAGCTAAAGAAGATCACAGCACTCGACAGCAGGTTGCAGAAGATTAGGATCGTTCGCTGCCCAAAGCTGGAGCTTCTAGAAGGTGTCCCAGCACTTGACAGCCTTGAACTGAAGGACACCACCATGGACACGCTTCCAGAATACCTGCGAGCTGTAAACCCAAGGTATCTCGAGTTGGATTGCAACAAGAAGCTATATGAATCCTCCTCATCTCCAGGTAGCTCCGAATGGGACAAGATCAGCCACATTGGAAGATGGCGCGTGTGTTCAGGTAAATTGCATTCTTTCACTAGGCCGGAAGTGAGTTTTCATATTTATTAATTATTGCTTGTACTCTGATTCGTTGCAGGAAAAGCTTTCATTGGACCACACATAGAACAGCAGGGCATCAAAATATATGGTGGTTAAAAAAAGGGTTGCTACAGCCTGCCCGTCCGACGAGAGGACATCTACAATTGTTAACAATCAATTGTGAAAAACACAGTGCTTGTGTTCACCTTTTCCCTGTTCAAGTCTGGCCAAAGTATGTGTATTATCATCTCTTATATTTGTAATTATATTTTTTCTCTCAAATTATTACGTATTTTCAAGTGTCATTATGCACTGACCGTGTAACTAATGTATGCAGGCATCCAGGATCCTTATGGCACACACATGATGTTAGCTTGCACTGGCAAGTGGGACTGAGATCTGCTTGGTAGAAGCTCGTCTCCAGCACGCAGTACACATACTCTGTTCACATGCAGACTGTCGACATACTGCCAAATCATGGTTACGGATACCGTCTCCTGCACTCTTGTAGTCTTGACCATGTATATTTGTACACTCCATATATATTTTTTGAAGTAATGGACCTATATATATATGCACAAGTAATGGGCCTGAAGTCGTGGATCTTGTAATGGACCGAATGTGCGGTGATGAAAGCAGACATGCAGTAAGAACATTGTATTCTGACCTGATTGATGATAATGAAATCAGGCATCCCAATCATTATTGTTGGTCGATCTTACTCAGCCTCCTCAATGTAATGGCGATTATGGAGTTTTCCTCTCCTTTAATCTCGTGGCAACACCATATGTGTCCTCTGCTTCTGTCGCCTGCACTGCACCAATATATGAAGGCCCTATTCTTTGTGAGGGAGACAGAGCAAATGGCCTTCACTGTCTCTGCGAGGCTGTGACTGAGGACTATAATGGTTCATTCATACTTCTTTGGAAGCACGGGACAGCATGCAGTTCAGTCAACAGAGTAAGGACGAAGTATAACAAAGCAGAAACAAAGCAGAGCAGAGCACAGCCACCCTCTCGTCGGTTGGTTTTTGGGCCATGCACCAGAACACCTGATATCATGTGAGTCGACTGCATTCCTCGAGATGAAAACTTTGATGTCGCTTGGTTTTTGCAGCGCCTGATAAAAAATAAAGCAAGTGTATATTTAGCCAGGGCCAGGTAGTTAATAATTTTGTATGTATTTTTGATGCAACAAACTTTATGTATGCAGGGATGGGATCCTGTACATTCCTTTCTGCCATTGGAGCGCGCGGGGCAGGGATCATCATCTCATCTCTTGCTGGCAGATTTAATTTCAGTTTTCAGATGAAGAATAATTGTTGTACCGCCAGATCAGAAATGAAGCAAGTGTATATTTAGCCAGGGCCAGGTAGTTAATAATTTTCTCTCTGCCTTGGGAGCGCATGGGGGCAGGGATCATCATCTCTAGCTGGCAGATTTAATTTCAGATTTCTACACTGTCACCCAGAGGACAGTTGCAAAGACACGATCGACCACCTAGTGCCAAATCATGAGAAGCCAAAGAAGCCGGTGCGTGGTCGAGGTGCTGGAAAGGAAAGGGTGCCGGCCTCTGCAGATTTTGGCTGGACGACGCCAAATTTCGTGTCCAGATCAGGAGGGAGCACAACGTTTTATTTTTGAGCCTTTTACCTGTGTGCCATTATAAAAGAAGGTCCTAACCAACATGCCACAAAAAGTTCGAACACATCCTAGTGCCACTAGCCTTAACTCTTTTGTCCCACACGCCATTCCGTCCACCTTATATCTGATTTTTGCCATTTGTCAGCCCTGACATGTGGGTCCCCCCTAGTGAAAATGTTTAAAATACCCTTCTTTCGTAACCCTATCCTCTACTTCCTTTCTCTCACTGTCCAGTGGGACCAAGCTGTAAGTGATCAAGGCACCTTCCTCCTCAACCTGTCAGCGACCGGGATCAACACGGCCCCCCGCGCGTCCCCTGCCGCTGAGGATCTCAACCATCACGCAGGCGAGCGACCACACGTCAGTGAGCGTGTCGCGGTCGACGTTCTTCACCAGCACCTTCAGCGCCATGTACGCAAGGGTTCCGGCGAAGGTCTGCGGCAGGTCCTTCTCGTTCACAGACTTGGCCACCGCATAGTTGCAGATCTTGACGGCACCGCCGTCGCCCACGAGGGTGTTATCGGGCTTTATGTCTCGGTGGACGACGCCGGTGCACATCTTGACGACGACACCGCGTTCGCCCTGGCCGAGCCTGTGCCCCTCCTGATTGTACCCGTAGGCGTTGGCCATGCGCCGCTTTTGCATGCGGGCCCTGGGCTTCGCCGCCGGGGGCGAGGCATGGAAGACGAAGGCCCAGTGCTCCCCGGTGGCCGCGTCGGTCGCTGGCGCGCCCTTGCCTCACCCCCCATGCGCCACTCCCTTCCCCGGGTCATGGTCGCCGCCATGGGCCACTGCCGCCAGGAGCCACCGTAGCCGCCAGCTGCTGCGTGTGGGTAGTGCGCCCCACGCCATCTCCCACTCGACCGTGAGCTTCCATTGGAGCGCACAGGTGCCCTGGTGCTCGCGCACCATTGCGTTGGTAGCAGGCTAATAAGAGCCTCGAGGCCACTACCGTGGCTACGTCCGTCCGGCACGGCGGCATGAAGCAGAGGAGCGTCAAGGACCTCATGTTCGGCGGCGCAGACGAGGAGATCAGGGTCCTACGCAGCGATCTCTGAATGGCGATGCAGGGCGAGGAGAGGAGCCGCAAGGTGCTGACGACCTCTCCGTTGCGCTCTCTGATGAGAGAAAAAGTAAAATGAGGAAAAAAAAAGAAAAGGACTAAAAGAAAAGGAGAAAATAAATTCCTGAGGACATTTTAGACTTTTTCCGCTGCGGTTTGACACCGATAGAGCCAAATATGGATGGAATGGCGTGTGGGACAAAAGAGTTAAGGCCAATGGTACCAGGTTGTGTTTGAACTTTTTAGTGGCCTGTAGGTCAGGACTATCTTTTATAATGGCACACAAGTAAAAGGCTCTTTATTTTTCCCGCAGGGACACATCGGGTGCCAGATATAATATTACTATATGATATTATATGGTGAATTAGAAGAGTGTTGATATAACGAGCTAGAGAGGTGAGACTGCAGCACTAGCTGTATCCTTGCTTGCACACGTATATATTTGGTTTCAGAAGTGCTAGCGTCCGGACATCCAGACAGACGCTCGCGTTCGGACGTCCGCACGCTACACTCCATTTCGCGCTCCACACAGGGCCCGTGCCGCCCGAGCGACAAGAAGGGAAGGGCGTGCGACGCCTACAATTCGGTAGGACCCAGACACGGCGTCATATGGATGCCTTGCCATCGTTGGGAGAGACGATGTAGCAGAAGTTAGGGAGGGGAGATGCAACACCTGATCTACTATTGAAACATCAAAATACAACAGTTGCAACATAAGTATGAAGGCAATTGAAACACTTGAAACATACTTTTGAAGCACTTGAAAAAAACACATGGAAAACACTTTAAAACCATTGCAACCATACACAAACATCCAAATAAAACACATGCAACATATGTGTGAAACATGTGCAACATCCCGATAAACACACTTGCAACTTGCATCCGGAAAACACCGATGAAACATACCTCTAGAACATCTGAAACACTCAAAACATACGGTTGCAACTGAAGCAAATGCAATATATGCAACATGTGCAACATCCTCTGATCTACTTTTGCAACATCCATATGAAACAAATGCAACGTACATCTGAAACGCTTGAAACACTTAAAACATACATATGCAACATAGGGGTGGGGAAGGCTGGCCGGTCGATTCCGGCCGCCGGGATGGTGGGTGCTCGGTCACTAGGGTGAGAGAGGGCGCCGCCGGGGGTGGGGAGGGCGCTGGGCCTGGGTGGGGCAGAGCCGCCCAATCTCCTGCAACACCGCTCGTGCTCCATGGATCTCGCCTGGTTGGAGGAGAGGGCCACCGGATCCACGGGCATTGGGCGCTCCCGATGGGTGCGGACACCGGGGTGGGGGGAGGGGCGCCGCCGGGGTGGGGAAGGTGCCGCTGGGGTAGGGGAGGAGGCCAGGGTGGGGGACTGCACCACCACCCGCCAGGGAGGCAGCCATGCCCGCGGGCCGGGGTAGGCGTGGGGCGCGAGCGTGGAAGGGAGGAAGCGAGGGACTGGGTGTGGGAGCAAGCAGAGTGAAGCGTCCATCCGTTCCGGACGTCTTAATTGGAGCATTACCGATTTGGTTTCTCTGAGTTGTACAACTAACGGAGATGTGAGGACTTGCGCATGTACAATACGTACTAGTGTTGTGTGCATGATTTTGACTTATTGACAGGTTTTACTATAGAACATGTATGTTCACATCCCTCCCTTGTTAATTAATGTGGTCTATTGATTGAGAACAGGTATAATATACCCACTCATAAGGCAAAAAAACTATACACCCATAAGGCAGGCACACCACCCCATTAAATTTGCTCGAGCTCCGCCCCTACATCCGCGGTTGTGAAAATCCTCACCACCAAGGTGAGTGTCACCAGCTGTGGCCTAGATCTCAAAGGTACGTTCCTCGATGGGAACAAAAAAAAATGGGTGGGGACGGTCCCCATGTAGCAACCTTGGGCACCCGTCGTGGATTTGTGGCACGCGTCCATGCACATGCATCCAATGTATAAGAGAGATGTAGTTTTTTTTCCATTATTCCTCCTAAATTTAAGCAATAGTTTCATTTGTTAGATGGACACGTGTACAAAACTCATTGCAGGTGCCCATAGTTACTCCATTTTTTCCCAGAGAAGATAGATATCAAAAGTTCTGCCTCCAATGCAAAAGGTGAAATATAAAAACGTTCTTGTCAAGGCCATAAGCAACAGCAGCAGCCGTCGGCTCACAGACGATGGATCCGCATAACATTTGGACGAGCGATTACCCCAGCACCCTTGGTGGCCTGCCTTTGGGAGTCATTGAAGTAGGCCAGGCGGGAACAACGACAACAGCGTTCTTGAATGAAGGTGTGTTGATGAACGAAACGTTGTCTAACAAACCCCACGGCGCAAGCAAACAGATATGCACGGTCAAGGCATGCCTACACCTCCTTATCATCTCTGCAGATGCTCTGCTTTGCATCAGTATATCATATACGCAGATACTCTGCTTTGCAAGGAAGGAAAACATAACGGGTCAGAGCAGATCACAACCCAAATGGCCGGCCAGCACCAGCCTCCTTGCGACACCATGTATGCATGCATGGGTGCGATTGAGAAAGCATAGATGTAGATGCAGTTACCACAGATTGCCACAAATTATCAGTCACCAAGTAAGGCATAATTTGCGATGTGCGCAACTATGACCTGTGTCCGGCATGCATATGCTGTCTGTGGTGAGATTCCAGAATTCATTCGACAAGGAAGGAAGGAAGGAATTGTCTCCATCTAGATCCAAAACCCAGTATCAAGTTCCAGAAGCAAGGAATTCCTGCGTTGCGTTGCCGATGGACATTGGAAAAGAACAACTACGAGTAGTGCATAGGATAGGGTATTCCAGTTCCAGCAATGTCTCTACTTTCTAGAACAAGCACAATTAGGTTATTATTATATTTAGCAAGTTGCCCAATGTTACTCCATGGGGGCCATATATATAGCAGCAGCAAGCTGGTTCCATTATTATTATTGGGAACTCGAGCTGTACATGCCTCTACACAACTATATACTACTCTACTAGTAATGCCTGCTTCCACTTTAAGTGTAGTATCTTCTTACTTGCTTGCATTGTTCGTCCATCCTTTTCCAAAAGGTTCTCTAAACTTCAAAATGTATATATCTATATTTAGAGAGACATCCCATAAATATTCCCTCCACATATCTCTAGGTTTTGTACTTTTGTTCTATATGTATACTTCAATTCTTTATCATGATTTTTCTTGTGTGAAAATTTCGTGAGCGAAGTACCGTATCTTGAATTTAGAGAACAGTGTAGCCTCTCTATTGATGCACATCGAGAAGGGTGGTTTGAGATTGCAAAAGTGATGCAGGGTGGTTTAGAGAGTCTATAGGAGCCTGGGTTTTTGTTTTTCTTTTCTTCTAAATTTTATGATAAAGAGGTTTGTAGAGATCCTCTTGGAGATTCTTTAAGTTTATTTCGCTAGCTACCTATACATGCATGCTTGTTGTATTCAGATTAATGCAGGATCATGCCTGTATAATGTATCTGTAGCGAATCTACATGTTAACAGCAATTTCTATATGGATCCTTCCTAAAAAGGAAAAAGAAGGAACGAAATGGGTAACTAGAGCGAGGCTAGCTCTATTCCTGTGTTAGTTTTTAAACTCCCTGCTGATCGCCATTTGATGTAAGAATAATAAACGTCTTGATCTTTAAACTCCCTGCTGCACGCCTTTCAGTGTAAGTAAGCATACTAAACGTCTTGATCCTTAAGCTACAACATTTTCGTATCCCTTTGCTAATCCTTATTGTCTTTAAAACAACCCATAGATCTAGTTTGAAAATAGAATAATCGCAATCCAAATTATGAGGATCCAGTATAAGGTGATTAAGTGTGAGTAGCACAAAAGAATAAATGATCCTATGGTTGTTTCGACAAAACAAGTGTGATTCTGATGTACATGTATATGTATAGGACGGACGTTTGCTCGAGCCATGGCCGCCATCTTGGATGCTATGGGCCCCTACGTGATGGAGCTGATAGCCAACATGGCAACAGAAGAGGTGAAAATGTTGCTGGGTATATCCGACGATATTGAGAAGCTAGAGAACAACATGGACAGTATCAAATGCTTCCTTGCTGATGCTGAGAGGAAGCGCATCACTGAATTGAGTGTGCAAAGATGGGTGCAGAAGCTCAAGAACGCCATGTTTGATACCACTGACATCCTAGACCTATGTCAAATCGAAGCTGACAAGCAGAGCGAATCGAAAGGTAGCAGCTTGGTTGAAAAGGCTCCGGGTTGCTGCCAGCCATTGCTCTCCTGCCTACGAAATCCTGTGTTCGCACACAAGATAGGCAGCCGCATCAAGGAGCTCAACCAGAGGCTGGACAACATATACAAAGAGGCTCACAAGTTCAACTTCGTCATTAATCTAGGCTCCCACCCGGAGCAGAGGATGTCCACTAGCGAGAAGATGACATTTGAGTTTGTTGAGTCAGCCATTGTTGGTGAGAAGATTGAGATAGAGGCTCACAAGTTCAACTTTGTCATCAATCTGAGTTTATTGAGTCAGCCATTGTTGTTGAGCTTGATTGAAAATGGCCATGATTAGTAGCAAGGAGCACCTTGATTACTGGGAACTACATTGGAGTAGCAATGGATTCATGGGAAGGAGGTGTGAAACCAACATGCAGCAGCAGCAGCGAGTAGTGGAGGAGGTAATTGAGAAGTTCAGCCCTCCATCCAGCACACGACACATACACATTGAAGGATACTTTGGTAGCCGGCAGCCAAATTGGATGATGGTTCCAGCTACACGGGTCTTTAAGAGCGTGAGGATTTTAAGGATGGACAAACTTCATTATTGCACCCAACTCCCTGACGGTCTGTGCCAGCTCCCTAGTTTGGAGACACTTTCCATTAATGACGCACCTACCATCAGGAGTGTTGGGCCTGAGTTCCAGTCACCCTCCTCCCTGGCAGTGGGTGGAGGTATAGACGTCACTGCTAGATCAGTAGTAACATTTCCTAATCTGACATTTCTTCGTCTGGATGGCTTGAGTGAATGGGAGGAGTGGGAATGGGAGGAGCAGGGTGAGGATGCAACAGTAGATGCCATGGCAATGCCTGCACTCATGGAGCTCATAATTCATACCTGCAAGCTAACTTGTCTTCCACCAGGGCTCGCCAGTAGCAGGAGGCATGCTCTAAGGGAACTGTGCCTGTACACGATGAGCAACCTGACATCCGTGGAGAACTTCCCTTCCGTTGTGAAGCTTGATGTATTCGACTGCCCTATGCTTACGAGGATCAGTGGCCTCTCCAAGTTGCAGAACATCAGGATAGTCCGTTGCCCAATTGTGGAGGTCCTGGAAGGAGTCCCATCACTTGACAGCATGGAGATGGAGGACGGCACCATGGAGACAGTTCCGGAGTATGTGACAACAGTAAGACCAAGATATCTCAAATTGACTTGCAGCAAGGAGTTGTATGAGTCCTTGTTAACAGGAAGCTCATCTGAGTACGACAAGATCAGCCATATCAAGTCACGGACCATTTGTGCTGAAGATGAAGACTAATTGCTGCACGACCATACCAGAAATAAATCACGTACTAATATTTTCAGGTAACAAGTGTTCCACATTACTTTTGGTTCACAGTGCAGTGCACCGCACCTACATGTGCAGTCGTAGTACTTACTACGTAGTAGTACCGCTTAATACGCACTCAATTTTGAAGTATCATTATCCATTGATCCTGTATGTAACTAATATATATGCAGGGATCCTTATGGCGGAGCCGCATCCTGCTAGCTTGCAGCGGCCAGTACTCTGTTTTGCTCAATTCCTCTGCTTGATGCTGCCGCTGGGTGTGGTCAGTGGTCACACCCAGACTGTGTACAGAGGCCTACGAACGACATACTGAGGAATCATTGTAACCGGAGGCAGTCTTGTATTACTTGGGCCTCTATATTTCATCTACTATGTATGTTTTTTATTGAAGTAATGGACCTATGTATATTTGTACAAGTAATGGACCTGAGGTGCAGGATTCGTAATAAACAGGGAGCAGACATGGGAGCACCATAATGGTGATTATGATGTGCTCTGCTTTCTGACGGAGACGGGGCAAATGTCCAGAACGAGCCTTCCTTGTGAGTTGTGGATAACAGATGAACCAAGCATGGTGGCTTTGGTGGTCAAATCGACACTATTTGTCCGTCATTCTTTTGGTCTTAAATCGGTCGTTCTAACATTGTGAAGCAAAATCGTCTAAAAAAAACTTGTGAAGCAAAATGACCAAAAAAAATAAAAGCCACCCTGTATTGCCTGACAGACCAATTCACAATTCCACTTGTAGAGGAAGATATCCGTCAAGTAGCATGTACATAATCTTTGTGAAAAAGAAAAAAGTAGCATGTGCATAATGATCTTGTTCTTCCCAGCCCATTCGTGTAAAGCCAACAGATACTTTTTCTGATGACAACTACATTTAGGCCTTGTTTGGACATAGTCGGATGCGCATCAGTTCACATGTGTTGAGGTGGATTAGAGTGTAACTTGAACTAAATTCTACCCCAATTCACACCAACACATATAAATGGAGGTGAATCTGACATCATCCGAACAAGACCTTAGTGGATTTTTTGTATGAGTCTTTGTTAATAGGCAGCAGCTGTGAGAGAAAAACACTGTTCCGGCTGAATTATTGTGAGAGAAAAACACTGTTCCAGCTGAAAAAGAAGCCGAATAAGCCGGATTATAAGGTAAGTCGAACGGGGCAGTACGACAAGATGAGCCATATCAAGTCGCCAAATATCGACTACATTCGCTGAAGATGAAGATTAAGGGCCTGTTTGGTACAGCTTCACCAACAACTTTATAAGCTATTGTGAGCTATCTTTTTGCCCAACATCCTTTTTCAAAACAGCTTCACGAGTGAAGCTATTGTTTTCTCCTCTTACAGAGGCATAGGATGTGAGAGAGATGAAAAAAAGCTGCTTATCCCAGCTTCATCTGATACAAGTGGGTCCCAATTTCCTAAAAGACTGCATTTGCCCTCTCTCTGTGACGTCAGCATGTAGTGCGCAGCCGTGAGGCGCACGCGGCCATGGCCGGAACCCGAAGGGCAGGCCACCGGGGTGTGAGACGCAGCCGCCGGGCATGCGGTGATGCAGGCGTGCGTCAAGGGTGCCGCCGCTGGAGTTAGAAAAAAAAAAAGGTGTCCGGGGCGCCGCCGCTGGCTATGCCTGCCGCCGTGAGGGGCTATGCCCTGAGGGGCGCTGCTGCTGGCCGCCGGGAGGAGCGCCGCCGTGGGGCCCTGGAGGGCCGATGGGTGGCGAGCCGCTACAGGGGGAGATGGCCGCCTGAGGGGCACGAGCCGCCTGGAGGGCCACGGGGAGAGGCGCCGTCTGGAAGAAAGGCTTGCAGGAAGAACGAAGAAGACACCTACGAAGAAGACGAGGAAAAAAAGAGAAGTAAAAGATAAGGAGGGGTATTATAGTAATTTTATTCTTTTTGTCTTCCGTGTGAAGCTGTTTTGCCAAACGGAGTCACGAAAAAAAGTTCAGCTTCACCGACAAAGCTGTTCATGAAGCTAAAACACCACGGCAGCCCTGTAGTTAGAACGGAGGTGCGGGCCGCTCCGTCGCTGGCCGCCGTTGCCAGACGCCCACGCTTGCATCCTCGACTGAGGAGAACTGGAGAGGCCCGTCAAGTCACTTCCCCATATGGCTCCTTGTGTGTCTCCTATCCTGCTTTCTGCATATGCAGTATACGTATATACGTCGTGTGATGCCTAGTTGACTACGCCAGTGGTCAGATCACCGCACCGCAGGAAGGCGTTCAGAGGGCTGCGAGGATGACTTCGGGTCCAACTCCTGCGAGTTCGAATGCGGCTGCGCCGTTGCGGTGAGGACGACGACATGATGCAGCGACACAAATGATGCGCCTCCAGGATGGGTCTCCGTGGCTACTGGCTAGTCCGACTCCGAACAAAGGGGATCCGGACGATAAAAACAAATGGATTGAATTTGGACTGGGCTTGGAAGGGTTAGGCCCATATGGGATCCAGATGGACTAGAATGAAGAAGATGTTTAGTTAATTCTTAGAAGTTGCTAAAAAAAGTTAATTCTTAGATATATTCTTTGAGATGCGTATAATTTCTAAAAAAAAAAGTACCGGAGCAATTCTCGAAGATTAATTGCTGCACGGCTATGTGGGTGTTTAAATCCAAGGGCTAAAGTTTGGAGGCGTCACATCGGGTGTCACATGGGGGTGTCACGTGGAAAGTGTTCAGATAGTAATAATAAAAAGCAAGAGTAAATTGTACGGCCGGTCCTTAAAGTATTGAGCTGATTTCGTCTGGGTTCACAAACTATGAAATCGCACTCTTGGCTCCTCAATCTACTTAATTTGGTCCATCTAGGTCCTAAACAGTCCAGGCGGTGTCAAGCAGAGGCACATGTGACCCTCCGCAGCTGCTGGCTTTTTAGCCAAAAAGCCCCCGCACGATTTCACCTTCTCCACCTCATTCCTTTCCATAACTCTCAGACCTTGACGAAGGGGAGAAGGGGCGAAGGGTGGCGACGCCGGTGACTGGAGCTATTCGCGGAGGCGGAGCGGGTGGAGAGCGAGGATGACTCGACGACTAGATTGCGTCAGAAAGGCGTGGGCGTTGGGGGAGATGGCCGCCAGATTGTGTCAGAAAGGAGAGCCGGCGGCTGAATACGGTGAGTTGAAGAAACCCTATCTTGATCTGGACCCTCTATTGAGTTTTTGCTATGGATTTGTGGACATTACGGTAGATTTAGGTCATTTTCATTTGAAAGTAGTTGATTTGTAGGCATGAATGGCGGTGTTCTAGGGTTCTTGGTACGGATGAGAAAAATTTTGAACTGAATGTTGAAAATTGATTGAAATATAGGTCCAGGGTCTAACCAGTTCAGTCTAGAGGTGCATCATGGTGGTTTTTTTCTTGGTGTTCGGAAGAACCGTGCTTACCTCGATGGAAAAATTGACTGGTTTGATCAGTGTGATGTTGATACTTGGTCAACCCTATGGATGAAGAACTTTGTGGAAGAGTTAGGTTATGATAAGGAATCACGTACAATGAAGGTACATTGGTTATTGCCAGGAAAGACAATAACAAATGGTTTGAGACTTATAGAGACTAATAGTGACACAATGGTCATGATGTCTGTGATTGATAGTGTGAGGAACCTGGTCATTTATCTTGATCATCATGATCTGATTTGTTCTGGTATCAATTGGGTTGACATTGTAGCAAATCCTGACTGTAGTTTGCCCAAGGTCTTTAGTCCTGTTAAGGTTGTGACAGCTGAAAGGAACGAAGGGGAGAAATTGCTAGTGTTTTACACAAACCTGAGGAAGGCCACTGAGTGGAACCAAGATCCAGTACATGATGGCATTTAGGCAGATGACAGTAATTCAGATGACTCAGACTTTAATGATAGTGATTATGAGATTGGATTTTCTGATGATGACCTGTTTGCTAACAATGTCGATGCTAGTGTGTTTGATGAAGGGGCAACTAAGGGTTGTAAAATGTTAAAATGGAAGAAGGCTACGAGCAACAAACTCAAGAGGAAGCAATCTATGACTATGTCAGTTGGAGATGAGGATGAATCAACAGAAGAGGAAAATATTGACTTGGCAGATTCTGATGAAGGTAGCAATAGGAACAGGTTCGGGGAATTTCGGCAGGAAGATTTGTTGAATCCATCATTCAGGGTAGGGCAAGTATTTGGTATAGTTGAGCTTGTGAGGAAGGCCATCATAGAGTACAGCCTTAGGAATAGGGTAGAGATGACACAGGAAACAATGCTTTGATAGATGCTCTCTCAGGTTTGTGTGATTTTAATTTTACTCTGCTGTTTGCATGACTAATTTTACTCTACTAATCTCAATCTGCATTTTTCTTGTCACCTGTAGCCCACTCAATGCAGCAGCCTAAATCAGCAGTTGGGACCCTTGCCCGACTCTACCTTCATTCAGTCCAACCAGCCAACTGCAAGACTAGTAGTTATCACTATTGCAACTAAAGCAGGCGGGGCAAGAGTGAACAAGAAGAAAGTAACTACTACCGGCAAGAGCAAAGAAGCTGGTCAAGGTAGATGGAAGAAGGGCAAGAAGACTGGAGGAGTTCAAGGAAAGAAGACCACGTCTGAAAATGCTGCATGAAACTGTGGACATGCCAACCTGACTTTTGTGACTGAAATAGGAAAGCGATATAGTTGCCTTTTGTTGATAGCAACATGGAATATGGTAGCAGTATAGTTGCTTTTGTGGATAGCAACATCTTTTGTAATGCATAAACACTAGTATGCATGCCAAAAGTCTAGACGTCTTGTATAGGGATGCCTACACTGAGCTGCAGCTGTCCAAGTGTAGATGGTTGTTTGCATGTGATGCAATGCCATTGTCTTAAGCTACAAACTTCAACTGGATGTACAATTTTATGACTGGATGTACAACTTTGGTTGCTAAGCATAATAATGCAGTTTGCATAAGTGAAATGTGTTCTTCTGAAATTGCAGTCACAAATACGACAAATTGTAGTCAGATAATATACATGATCAATACCATAAAGCATTACCAGTTCTTACATGGAAATATTACAAGTTCACACATAAACAAAAGCATTCCTACTCCTCAAACCTAATTCACATTCACCATTCACTTCTTCATCTGAACAAACACCAGCAGCAGTTGCACACTACAATTATCAAGCACATACAGAGAATGCATTTCAAGAGCCCTGCAATATCATATCCTATATTGATCAAAGTTCTAAGCTCTACTTCAACAGCTGTGGCATGCTCTACTTCAATAGCTGTGGCATCTCTATTGCCCATGTCGACATTCTTCTCCAACAGGCTCTCAGTAACTTCATCAGATTGCATCCCAGTTGCATTTTCTTTTGCTACTTCTGTCTCCAAGTGGTTGATGTATCCTGCCTCCTAAAGGAAAAATTGGCAACTAGTTCCATCCTTCTGCAGATTCATCAAACAGACAAAGCACACATACTAAAAACTTGGACTCTAATACTCGGATTTGGAATGAACTCAAACTGGCAAACTAAACTTACATTGTGATCTAGGCAGGTGTAGAAGATCTGATCCAAGGACTACGGCTGCTTTCGAACGGCACTTTACTACCTTATGACGATGGCACCTCGGGCACGTAATCAGTCGTGGCTCATCACCACGCCTCCTGGTCACCGCCATCACCCCCACCATCCGTCGGGTCGTACTCGCTCTCTGCAAGCGCCGCGTCCATGAATGGTACCAGTCGCCGGCGTCGCCATGCTCCGCCCCTTTTCCCCCTTTCGTCGAGGTCCGAGAGAAAGGAAAGGAGTGAGTGGGAGAAGATGAGATCGTCCAGGGCCTTCTTGCTAAAAAGCCAGCAGTTGCCAAGGGTCACGTGTGCCTCACGTGCCTCCCCTGCGTGCGTGGATAGCAACGTCGACTGTTTGACACCGCCTGGGCTGTTTAGGACCTAAATGGACCGAATTAAGTCGATTGGGGAGCCAAGAGTGCGATTTCATAGTTTGGGGACCCAGACGAAATCAACCCAATACTTTAAGGACCGGCCGTGCAATTTACTTAAAAAACAAATTATACAAGTCCTTAGTAATCCGCGAGACAAATTTATTAAGCCTAATTAATCTGTCACTAGCACATGTTATTGTAGCACCACATTATCAAATCATAGACTAATTAGGCTTAAAAATTTTGTCTCACAAATTAGTCTCAATCTGTATATTTAGTTTCATAATTAGTCTATATTTAATACTCAATGCATGTGTCCAAGCATCTGATGTGATAGGGACTAAAGTTTAGAGGGGGAAACAAACAAGGCCGAGCGGCCTCGCCGGCTGTAGCACCCGATTTTAAGAACAAAACTAGATACACACCATATGTGAGCCCAGAAAGTCAAATCTCACATATAACTACAAATAAGGTTAATATCAAAGGACAATGCTTAAATACATAGCGTATTAGTAAAAAGATTATAACCTCATAGTATAGACAACGGAAAGACAACTCCGATCTTCAGACGAATACTCCAAGTCCACAGGGACAACTGACTGATTGATCACAAGTCTAATTCCTCCAAACTAGCAATCTGGTACCCATCCGGGATTTTTATCTAAATAGTTGAAAAATAAAGCAAGCGTAAGTACATGTCTTATGAATTAAATGATTAAAGGTGTATATGACAACAAGAAAGATCCCATGCTATACTTGCCTTAAACACCGATCCTTCGGTAAGCTTTAATCTTCAATGTTCTTCTTCTTCTTCTGGATCACCACGTATATCTCACCGACTGGACTTAATCATAAAGCACCACGCAAGCATCCATACAATCATACACGAAGCAAAAAATAGATCTAAATTAGAACAGTACACCAATCATAGAAAAATAAGTGAAAGAGTTTGAAATACGATTCTACGCACCCCTACGAACACACAGACGCGAGGGGCACACTAATCGGAGCTACGGTTAAAAAGATACTACCAAGAGATCTATTCATAAAAGAAAATATAAAACTATTAGCTTCATGTGTTTTAATTATATAAAAACATATATAAGATATTGTATAGATAATATAATTTAAGTCAAATTTAAGTTTGAATTATAATACTAAAGTAAAACAAATCATATTTTATTTATAAAATCCAGTTGCATAATTATTATTCAGATTAGAGTTTAAACCATGAAATTTCAGAAATAGTGACATGGTAACCACTATTACTAACGCGTAGATCTCGTCGCTATGAATCTAACGCAACTTGAATGGGTCAAAATGGATCTAAAACGCAGAAGATATGATTTAAACAAGATTTCTTTAATAAAATAATAGATTAAATCTGACCTCGAATTTTAAAAGTTGAAAACATATCTAGCAGTGATATAAACACGTAGACAACGTAAATACAAACATAACACAAGTTGAACGGATCAAATCGGAGTTAAAACGGAGATTTTATGGCTAAAACAAGTTGAGTGGCAAAACTGTAAATAGCTAAAAACGTATTTTCAAACTAACCGAACCAAAATACGCTTTTAAAGGAAGAAAACAGAAGCTATGGAATACAGAAAGGACGGCGGGTTCTATTTTTAAGAATCCAAGGGGCTCTTTACAAAGTTGGCAGGCGAAAGGGTATTCTGAAATATGGATCGTCAGATCTATTTTGGACGGCGCTGATTAGATCACGGAGGGGGAAATTGGAGAGAGCCAGCTGGCTACAGTGCACGGCGTGGTGGAAGACATGGCCGGCAGCGAGGAGCTCGGCGGCGAGGCAAAGAAACGGCCTTAGAGGCTACGATTTTCGACGGGGAAGCCACGGAAGATGAGAGGAGATCTAGGCGAGCTCACCTAGGGCATTGGTGGGGACCTCCAAGCACCAGAGATGGCACACGGCTTGGTGAAGCGGATGGCAGATGGCAGCGCTAGGTGGCGACGCGGCTGTGGCGCTCGGGCGATGGTGGCTGCGGATCTAGTGCTAGGGATTGGAAGAGGAGGGCACGGGCATCCGCTATTTATGTCCCTGGAGCCTTGGGAGGCATGGCAAGCGGAGGGAGACGGGGGCGGCGCGGACACGGAAGGCGGCGGTGTCCGGCTTGACTACGCGCGAGGAGGAAGACGCCCTGGCGAGCGGGCCCGGTCGTCAGTGATAGAGGAAGAAAGGAGAGCGGCCGGTGTCCGCGCGGATTGGGCCAGCTCGCGGGATGGGCCGGTGCGCGCGGGAAGGAAACTGGAGGAGCTGGCCTCGGACTGCTTCAGCTAGAAGAGGAGGGAAGGGAGTGGATTGGGCCTGCGTGAAGAAGTGGGCCTACGGGGTTGAAAGGTCCTTGTTTGGTTTTGGTAATTGAGTGACAACCTAGGTGGACTAATTGTGTTTATGTGAGATACACAGGTGATTAGTCCACAGGTACATGTGTGTGAGCAACATATGCCATGGAGGTGAAAATGGCTTGGAGATGTTGCAAAGCTCACACATGTGATGATGAAGGAGCTTAAATGCACATGAGACATGACATTGAGTCATGTGATCAAGGTGGAGAAGATCAAGACAAGACTTGGCTTGATGGACCGGTTGCAAGCGTGAAGGGCAAGTCAAAGGCTTTGGAGTGATGGACCGCGTGGCGGTGAAGCTTGAGCAAGACTTGGCGCCGATGGACGATAGCAATGGTGAAGAGCAAGTAGAGTCAAGATCGATGAACCAATATGATCATGTGATGATATGAAGTGGATCATATCATTGTTGATCATGTTGGTGCATGTGTTGCATCGACATTGAAGGAGATGGAATGGAATGCGCAAGGCAAAGGTATAACCTAGGGCATTTCATTTCACCGGTCATAGGTGTGTAGAGAAGTTTATGACCGGGTTTAGGATAGATGGCCGTACTATCAAGAGGGGCAAACTTGTTTGCATATCGGTCATCTAGTGCCACTCGAGTGATCTAACTTTGCATTGTCGCTAGGATCGAGTGGCGTGGCAAGTTGAGTGGCTAACATCCTTTGGGAAATGATTGTGAAAATGCTAACACACATACACATGGTGGTGTACACTTGGTGGTGTTGGCACATTTACAAAGGAGGTGGTGTTTGCAGGGGTGAGATGGGTTTCGGGAAAATAGAATGTCTATTTTCTATTGCGCCGGATGCAAACTCTTGGTGGTTAGCTCATTGGACCAAGGGTGAAGAAGTTAGAGGAGAAAGGTATTCGGTCTCACTGTTTAACAGTGACCGGACGCTGAGTCCGAAACGATCGGACGCTGAAGTAGTGCGTCCGGTCAGGCTGTCGGTCGGCACTGTGCTTAGGGTTAAGCACCGGACGCTGGTGCTGCGTCCGATCGCGTTCGACCGGACGCGTCCGGTCATGCTCGGGAGCTTACTGGAAACGACCGGACGCTGGTGCTGCGTCCGATCGCGTTCGACCGGACGCGTCCGGTCATGCTCGGGAGCTTACTGGAAACGACCGGACGCTGAGGGTCCAGCGTCCGGTCAGTTGAAGCTGCTGCGTCCGGTCAAGTCAAGTGACCGTTGGAACCGGGACACGTGGCTGTCTGTGGGTGACCGGACGCTGAGGTCCAGCGTCCGGTCAACACGACCGGAGCGTCCGGTCGGCCCGACCGTTGCCCAGTGAAGGGGTAATGGCTAGTTTAGCCCTTGGGGCTATAAATAGAAGTGGCCTTCGGCCATGGCTGGTGCTGAGCACCTTGGGGGACTTTGTGTCCATGCTTGAGAGTGCTTAGGAGCCCTCCATCTCACACATACTTGATAGTGATCATTCGATTGTGTGAGTGAGCGATTCTAGTGCGATTGCATCGTGAGGTTGCATCGAGTGGCACTAGGTGATCGAGTTGCAAGCCGGTGGTGCTTGTTACTCTTGGAGGTTGCCACCTCCTAGACGGCTTGGTGGTGGTCTCCGTCGAAGCGCGCAAGAAGCTTGTGCGGCGCTCCGGAGAAGAGCTTTGTGAGGGGCATTGTGCTCGCCCCGCGGGAGCCACGAAGAGCAACTCTAGTAAAGCGAGACGCGAAGGGCGACAAGTGGTCCGGCCGGGTCAAGTGCTAGAGCTTGTGGTAAGCACTCCACGTGGGAGAGTGTGACTTGCGAGTCACCACTAGCAAGAGGACCGGCGGCAACCTTGAAGCTTGTCTCAACGGGGACTAGCGTGTTGGCAAACACGTGAACCTCGGGAGAAAAATCATCGTGTCAACTTTGTTCTTCCCGTTGGTTTGCAACCCCCTTACACAAGCTTGTAATTACTTTCACATACATTATGCTTGTGTAGTTGCTCTTGTAATTAGTTAGCTTGTGTAGCTCACTAGTTACCTTCTAGCTTGTGTAGCATAGAAGTAGCTCCCTTGAGTGGCTAATTTGGTTTTAGTAACCTTGTTAGTCACATTGCTTAGTTTGTGTAGCTAAGTATTTGCGCTCTCTAATTAGGCATTGGTTGCCTTGTTATTGAGCTTTGCTAGTGAGCTTAGTTGGCTTTGTGCTTTTACTTACTAGCATGTGTAGGAGCTCCCTTGTTGCTTAAAGTACTAGTGGCATAGGTTTGTGTGACCTTGCTCCTAGAATTGTTTAGGAGAGCTCTAGCTAGCCCGGCACCTTAGTTGCATAATTAGTATCTTTGCAAGGTGCTAGTAAACATATATAGAGGAGTGTAGTCTTGGCTAGACCGATTGATTTTATTCCGCATTTATATCGGTTAGCCAACGCGATTAATTTTAGAAAAGACTATTCACCCCCCCTCTAGTCCGCCATCTCGACCCTTCAGGGGTGACGTTGGGCCGCAGTGGAGGAGGGGAGGGATAGGCCACGCGGGAACAAAGAGAGAGCCGGGCTGCGGGGGAGAGCACGTGGGCCGGCTCGGCCCACGCGGGGAAAAACTTGGGAGAAAGAAGCAGTGGCCCGGGAAGGAAAAAAATGAAGAGCTGGGCCATGAAGGCCGAAAGGGAGAGAGGGGAGAAGAGTTTTTTTTTTCTTTTCTATTTCTTTTCTTATTTCAAATCCCAATTCCAATATGGCTTAAATTCCCTTGAACCAAATCAAGTTAAATCTTAATTCAAATATTCTTTTCAATTCAATAAAAATGGAAAATTTTAGTAGGCTTTCAAAAATAAAGTTTATAACTTGTTAAATTCTTTCATTTCCCAATTCTCTTTTATTTCAAAGCCATTTTTTAATATATTTTTCAAAAGCATTTTAAATTCATTTTGAATTTTGGATTCAACCACTCAATCAAATACATCAAATGTAAGGGCATGTATGCACAAACATGTTGCTAAACCTTATGATAAATTTTAATTTTAAATGAAAATTTTTATTTTCCTATATTTTATGAGCACAAAAAATCGCAAATAAATTATTTCAGCTCTATTTCCAAAAATTCAAATTTTAGGGTGTTACACCGGCAATGAGGATAGGGAGCTGGCTGGGGTGGCCACACGGAGCAAGAGGCGGGCGTCGGACGAAGGTGGCCCTGGCCACCGTGAGTAGGGCACAGGCAGTGCCGGTCTTCAGCATCGACCATTGCGAGCATGGCACAGACAGTGGCACCGTGCTTGCTGGAGGGGTTCCTGGCCGGGTTGAGCAGAGGAGGAGTTCCACCGGTGATGGGGGAGCGAAAAAGGAGGATGCGCCACCGGATCCGGGCTTGGGCGGGACGGAGGAACCGTCCCAACAGAAATTTGGGGCCCTTCCCTAGGGCCCTTGGCAATGGGAGCCAGAAAGGAGAATTTGGGTACGCATCTAAATACGAGGATCCTGTTAGAGTTGGCCTTTGGACATTGACACCTGTATTTAGCTATGGAGACTTAAGTATAGAACCTACTGTAGTTCCTCTTAAGAAACTATCTCTGTGTGCAAAATTAAAGACGCAGTGTCCAATGTCCAAGTCGACAACCACCATGCATCGACTGGAGATCAGCTGCTTTATTTTTTACAACCAAGCAAGGCAACCGACGACTGAGACTGACTCGCGGTGGGGGCTCGTTGGTACCCTTTGCCACTGCCCCACCCTGCTCTAGCACTAACACCACACACTTCTGTTGATAGCATAATTTGGATGCCCCGGGTTTATCGTGAAATTTGGTTTTTGGCAATGTTCTGTTCATAGGCTACTGCAATATTTCCATTGGCCGATTTAATGTTTGAGCAAAATAAATCGGTCGCTGACAAGTATTCTGATGAATTTGTTAGCTAGTCTAGCAGCGGCATGCAAGAGGAGCAAAAGGACATTCTTCTGGATTGGCAAGTGCTGGCTGGTGGCAGTTTGACATCAAGCTGTAGGCGCTGGTGAAGGAGTACGATCAGAAATATGCATGTGCAATCAGGCGTCATTTTGATAGATATATACTGGAGCATACGTGTTGGAGAAAGCGAGCAAGAGAGATCTCAGAGGAAGGGAACGGAAAAGGATTTTGCATCTATTAGTTATTTGTCCTTGGCTGGCCTAACACGGAAAGTTCCAATCGGACTCTGAGACATAACAGATCCGTATGACCAGATCAGTTAGGAATAGGAATATTCTACTAGGCTTGTACAAGGGATAATTAATCTTGTACGTATATGTATAGGACTCCTCTGTTGCCGTAGACCAGGCACCCTATATATATTTTCAGCCTCTTCGTTTGTTGGTTTCAGCCAGCCCAAACCAGCCAGCCAACAGTATTTTCTTCTCACAAAAAACCAGCACCAGCCAGCCCAAACTAGCACCAGCCCCAACCAGCGAACAGGCCCTTTGTATGGGGCACGGCCGATTGCCTGATCAATCGACAAACACAAAAATACATCTACTTTTTTCATCTACGTTTTTCTAGCATAGTGTTCGTAATCTTGCCGAACCCTAGCTACCCTGGGGATTGGTTCATCTTTATCGTGAAAATCGGTTGGTTCCCCTCCATGAAAGCGAGGATCCTTTGTTGCTTTGCTTGAAAAGCAATCGCTCGTCGTTGCGAAAATATGATAGTTATCGTGTTGTTGCGCAGATCAATTTTGCGTGCCAACAACTTCTTTCAACCAGCGTTCACACGAGATGCAATGCAAATGATCGCCAGCCAGCTACCCCTGCACGGATTCATCAAGCAACAGGAGGCAAGGCCGTACTCCGACGACTGACTGCCGGTCACGGGTCGTCGTCGTCTCGTCTTAGCCCTTGAGCTTGCGAAAAGTTGTAAATTTGGCTACTGTAGTACTTTCATTTTTATTTGACAATTAGTGTTCAATGGACTAATTAGGCTCAAAACGTTCGTCTCGCAATTTCCAATCAAACTGTGTAATTGGTTTTTTTCGTCTATATTGAATGCTCCATGCACGTATCGCAAGATTCGATGTAATGGGTACTGTAGCACTTTTTGGGAAAACTTTTCACCATCTAAACAAGGGCTTAGCTCTCTCTCCTCCTGCCACCGGCCAGCCTCTGTTTCAGCACTAACACCGGGCCTGTTCGCTAATTGGTGCTGGTGCTGGTTTGGGCTGGCTGGTGCTGGTTTTTTTGAGAGAAAAATACTGTTGGCCGATTGGTTTGGGCTGGCTGAAACCAACAAACGAACATGATCATGCTGGTTCAGTCCTTCCTCTGCCTCCATTGGGCTCCACACCAGCTGTCACTGCTAGAACTTAGGTGCATGTTTGGCTTATGGCCTAGCAGCAATCCTTGGCTGCTAGATTTCGAAATCCACTAGAAAACCATGGCACGGGGCGTTGCCGCGCCGTCTGTTGTTTATCCGTGGAAACTGTTGGTTGTAGATACATGCGTCATTTCCGAGTCCAACACCAGCGGCGGCCGAGTATTGGTCCAGCAGTTCACACGACGATGCGGGCCACAAAATTAAAACTCCGTTGCTAGCAAACTTAGCACGCTATGCAGACAAATGAACCCCGGTTCTCTTCACTGTCAAAAAGGCACATAGATCGTTCAGTCACAATGAAAAACGCGGTAGCTGTTCATAAAACAAAACGCGGCAAGCCCGTACGCCAACGACTGACTGGCAGTCACGGGTCATCGTCTCCTCTTAGCTTTCTCTCTCTCCCTGCGACCGGCCAATCTGTGCTTCAGCATCCAGCCATTCACACCACGCAGGTTCAGTCCTTCCTCTGCCTCCCTTGGGCTCCACACCACCTATCACTGCTAGCACTTGCTGTATGTTTGGGTCGTGGCCTGGCAGCCTGCCAAGTGCCAAGCAGCAATCCTTGGATGCTAGATTTCGAAATCAATGGCCTAGCCTCGCTAGGCATCCATGTCCGCACAAACAATGAAAAATCTCTACACCGTAGTACTCCTATACGCTCTCTCACCACAAAGTTGCTTAAACCGCATCCTTTCCCTAGAATCTACTGGTCCTTAAACCATGATTGCTTTCACACGGGCTAGTATCTTAGAAGACATAAGCATAAGCATTAGTTGTTGTGTCAAAACCTCTGGCTAAAAAGTTACTTAAACTAAATTCTATGTTTTTGTATTCATTTTAAAACATAATTTTATGCACAATATATACTCTATGAACGAGACTGTGTCGGGCGGGCCCCCACGTCGCTCTCCGTATAGGGCGACATGGGCCCTGTTCGCTTCTCTGATAATCTGTCTTTTTAAGCTTGTTTTTTCAGCCGGAACAATGCTTTTCTCTCACAACAAATCAGCCGAAACAGTGTTTCGGCTTGTTTTTTCAGCGAAGCGAACGGAGCCATGGGCGGCGAGCCCCCATCCTAGCCGCCGCAGCCCCTCTCCCTCGCCGCTGCGCCTTGCCGCCGCTGGAGGCAGCCACCGGGATGCCCGTGCAGCTCCCAAGGACGGCGGCGGCGAGGTTCTCAAGCATGACCCGAATCTATGAAGGGCGCATCTGGCGGGCGCTGGGAGTGCTGAGCTAGTTTCTCGCCGGCGTGTCGGAGATCCACCTCGGGCGTGCGCTTGGCCGGCCGGCTGTGTACCGCTCGGAGGAGCGCTTCTCCCCTCCGCCCTCCTCTCTCCTCTCCTCTCCTCTACTGTTCCTAGGTTGAGCTTTGCTTCTCGATCGGCATCTTGGCTGGCTGTCGGCAAGCTTGAAGACCGGTGAGGGGCCGGATCCGTGTCCTCCGGGTCCGGATCCGGCGCACCCTGCCCCAAATGCGCAGGCGGGCACGGACGCCTAGGCGCGGCAGGCGGTGACATGCGAGCGCTGGCGCCAGCCCTGACCGGGTCTGCTGTCCCCGTGTGGTGGCAACCGGCACCCCTCCCTCGACCTGGGCCAAGGCCTGTCATCCTCGTGTGGCGGCGCCTGCACCTCTTCTCCCAGCTGCGGCGCACGCGGCCCGCCGCGGTCGCATCACGCCCCCCTTGTCGTCCCTGTGTGGCGGCAGGCGCAACTCCCCTAGCATGGCGCACCACGAGCAGACGCGGTCGCGTCCCCGACACCCCCCATCCCACCCCCTTGGCACCTCCCTCCCCCTCCATCTAGGTGAGGACGATAGCCACTTCCCACCATGAGGGGCGAGTCTGGGAATGGCTCCGCAAGGTGTGGTGGTGGCTGGCACCGCACCATCACGAGCGAGTCCAGGAACGGCTCCACGCGGTGTGGTGGCGACTGGCACCCCCTCGGTCTAGGTGCGAACACTTGCCAGTGCATGCCTCCCATTGTCGCGGGCGAGTCCAGATTCAGCTCCGTGAGGTGTGGTAGCAGCCGACCGTCGCTCCCGTCTATCCGTCCAGGCATGGACCCTTGCTGGCGCGCTCCTCCCACCATCGCGGGCGAGTCTTGAAATGGCTCTGTACGGCGTGGCAGCGGGCGGCGACCCCCCTCTCCACCTGGCGTTGCTAGTGCGTGCCTCCTACCATCGCGGGCGAGTCCAGATTCAGCTCCGTGAGGTGTGGTAGCAGCCGACAGTCACTCCCGTCTCTCCATCCAGGCATGGACCCTTGCTGGCGCGCTCCTCCCACCATCGCGGGCGAGTCTTGAAATGGCTCTGTACGGCGTGGCAGCGGCCAGCGACCCCCCTCTCCACCTGGCGTTGCTAGTGCGTGCCTCCTACCATCGCGGGCTTGTCCGGGAATGCCTCCGCTCGGGGTGGCGCCGGCCGGCACCTACCCCCTTCGTCCAAGCGTGGACGCTTGCCGATATGCGCCTGACTCCGTCACAGGCGGGTCAACGGGAGCACTGGCAAAGGTTCTGGGCGAAAGCTCAGCCCCGATCAAGTCTAGGCCAGCGACGAGATTTCCTTCTTTAAGGCGTCACTGAAGAACCTCTAGTAGCTGCTTCTTGTGGATCGGCCTGATCAATGCATGTCCCCGTCGGCGCAAGGCTCAGGCGAAAGCCTTGACAAGCTTTTGCTTGGCTGACGATGATTACGTTTTGGCATCATTCACCTCCGTGGGGCCATCATCAAAGAGCTCTTGTGCCTTGCGCATGGTAGTCCTTGCATTCGCTTGTGTATTTGTGGTTCTGTCACCCTGGTGCTAGGGCATTTTGGTGGTGTTGTTGTTCCATCCTAAACGTTTGTAAAACATATAATGAGCCATTTTGGGCTATATAATATATATTCAGGTGAGGAGTAATCCCCCTGTTGACATTCCAAAAATAATATATACTCTATAGTCTTATCTACTAGTTGTGATAAACTTATAACTTACTAATCTATATGTGTTTTCATCCATATCTACACTTTTTTGCCCATTTGCATGGCACCTCTTGTGCTGGTTTGTACGGCTGATTTATTGGGAAAGAAAAACACTGTACGCCTAATAAGCCTCGGCTGAAATGAACAAGTGAACAGGCTGAATATGAATTTAGGGAAAACATTAGCTTAAACTATTGTGTCACTTGTTGTAGCCCTATTCTTATGATGCCATTAATACAGGTCTTAGGCTTGTCGATTGATACATACTTTTTAATCGTCAAGTTCAGTGCTCTTGTTCTATGTGGGGGCTTCGCTTTGCCTCCAGACCTTTGCTGCTACGTAGCTAGGTGGAGGCCGAGGGTGTCCCACAGGAAAAGTTGAAACAGGCCGAATGTAAGAAATGGACGGGAGCGAAGGTTTGATGAAGGAGAACAATAAATATAGGAGTAAACTGCCATTAATTCATCATCCGTTACTGTTGTGCCCGCCGGGATTTTACAGGTTATACCCGGGGAAAGGTGGAATTACATTTTCACTCGGTAGGGCCAGGGTTCTTTTACAAGTACATGGGGGTACAACAGGGGTTTTAACTCCACGATTCCAACCACCCAACTAACACCGTCAAGTTCTGCTTGAGGAGAGCGCCCTCCCAGGAAGGTTGTGAGGGTTCTTCGGGCCAGTCGATTCTGCGAGTCTTCCCTGAACCTACAAAGGTAAAAAGGCGAGGCGCCCCTCGCCAGGGGCACTGGCAAGGATAAATGTGATTGTCCTGTCAAAAGTATTCGGGAGCTTTTGCCTCCCCCCTGAGGCTATACCGGTCGTCAAAGGTCCAGGCGAGGGTTCGAGGGTTCCCTGGAGTTTTCTCGGATGCAAGGGAGAGGGTGGAGCAGGTTCCCGTTTTGGCTGAAGTTGAGACGGGGTGACGCATCGAGGGCATCCCCCCAACATTCTATATTTTATTAACACCATTTTCACACTTTTTTAACCAGCGGTCCTAATTTACCCTCTTAAGTACCATGACTGCATAAATAGTCATTTAAAACCTACACCATGTTATTTAAGGTAAGTGATAGCGGCAGAAGGGAGATCTAGGATGAATAGCAGTGCTAACCTCAAGAAGATACAAATATTTAAGCCTCATATTGACTATTTGCTACAAATGAATCTCACAGGGCAGGAAGATATAGCCACTTATGGTTTGCACTAACCTCCCAACTTCTGACGTTGTTTGAATATTCTTATAAAAAAATTATATGTTGTCAAATGTATTAGATAAAACATATAAATAAATATATATAAAGTACGTAATAACTTATATAAAATATATATAATGGTCATTAATAATTTTAGATAATTGGTCAGCACTAAGGAATTTTATAAATTTTATATATGATTCACTAAGGAATTATTTTTACATGTTTGTTGAAAACATAACATATATATTTATTTGTTATGCATGCATGTGTACTTGATCTATATGATGCAACAACATGCACGTGTATTTTAATCAGATTTTATTATATTAATATTAATCTTATATCCAACATAACTTGGATGCTGGAGGACTATATGTATTGGTTTTGTGCTTGCTTTCAACGGCTTTCTATTGCACAGCCTCAATATATAAACCTATCCCAGATTCGTAGATTAGTGACACGTTTAAATAGTCATCAGAGAAGAAAGAAACACGTCACTTATATTGCATCTCTGATGCTGTGTTCTGTCCACTACAAATAAATCTGAATAAACACGTGCCTATGTAAATAGAGCAAATAGAGATTGACAGTCCGGACTTAACTCTCCATTTCACTGGATTTGATATTTTTTGGGTCCAAAGTCGATTCATTTGGTGGAAACGAGTCTTTGGTACCCATCCTTGATATCAGTGATGCATCTAGCTAGTTGAAATGGCTCACTGATATTTGTAAGGCATTTTGTTTCTTGGTAATGAACAACACCTAATTAGTAACGTGTTTTGCTTACCTGCGTTGCTGATCTTATATTAGTGACGCGTTTCAATTCTATGTCACTGATTATGGTGTGTCCTTTGTCCTGTTTTGACATAGTGTTGGCTGTGCTGCCCATTATATTTTCACTTGGTGGCATTCCTGTGCGCATCGTAATTTTTTTTAAGATCTCGGTGAATACATTTGTACGGTTGCTCATACATATTTTCTCCTGGATGCTTGCTCCATGTGTCCAAAGGAGTCCATCCAAAACATGCTAGTATGTAGTACGTGCTGACAGTTGCACGTAACTAAGCCCTTGTTTAGTTTACTCCAAAATCCAAACTTTGACACTATGTAAAAAGAAGATTCCTCATCACATCAAACTTGCGGTACATGCATGGAGTACTAAATGTTGACGAAATCAAAAACTAATTGCACAGACTTGGATCCTTCTGGCCGGTCACAGCCGCTGTCCCGATGGTGATTGCGGTCGTCATAGCGGCGGTCGGTGTGGCCCCAGTCGTCTAGGCGATCATCGCTGTGGCGAGTTGGGCGATGAATGCCCACATCCTTGTTGAAGCGCACTTCGGCTTCTTCGGCGTCGGCGTACTGGTTGGCGGTCCCGATGTCCCGATGTAGTTGTCAGTGAAGACCTTTTTTTAGCTCTTCCCATGATCTGATGGAGTCCGGGGCAAGGCTTGTGAACCAGTTCATCGCAGTTGGTGTAAGCATGATGGGAAGATAGTTTGCCATGACACTAGCGTCTCCTCCGGCGGCGCGCACAGCAGTGGCGTAAGCCTATAGCCACTGTGTGGGGTTCATCCTTCCCTCGTACGGCTTGACCCCAGTGATTTTGAAACCACGGGGCCACTGGAGTGTTCGGAGCACCCTCGTGAATGCTGGGGGCCCTTCGGGGTTGTCGGCGTCGTGGTCTATAGCATTGCCGGTGTTGAGCGGCTCGAGAGCTGAGTCCGAATTACCGTACTCTTGACGACGGCGTACTTCTTCTTCATGGCGACCAAAACGGCGCTCATCGATACATCGTCGGCCGTCTCGGAGATTGTTGAGGTGCGCTCGGACGTCCTGGTCGACCTCCTGGTCGTGTTGGCGATGGTGTTCGATGCGATTGCCCCTAGCTCCCCCTAGAGGGGTTGTCCCTTATCGTGGTGCTAGTCGGCGAATCGACTTTGGCTGGGACGGCGATTAGATCTTGGCGCGACTGATCGGCGAATCGAGGTTGTGGAGTACGAAGGCCTCTGATCCTTGTGGATCTCGTTGACCTAGCAGTGCATCGCTTTAAGCATGGCGGCAACCTTGGCGACCTCCGGTGTTTGCGGCAGCCAGGTCAGCTCGTTGGCGGCCACGGCCAAGTTGGCGCTTGGGGTCTTGTATACATCGTGGCCGTCAACATGGACAAACTCGTCTTCGAGGTTGCGCTGGAGTTGGCGTGGCCTTCCTTGCGAGTCGAGCTGAGCCTCGGCCATCGCAAGGGCAGCCTCATTTGCTCGGCGCTGCGCACGGTTGACGTTCCTATTGACGCGGGCGGCGCGGCCCACCTCGATTTCCCCTTCCCGCAGGGGGCTGTCGACGCTGACGTTGAAGATTGCGCCCCCACGAAAAGGAGGGAAAGGAAGTTGCTCGGTGGTGGTTTCGGCGATAGTCTCCATAGAGCCTTGGGACTCGAAGTCTAGATTCTCCTCCAAGATGGTTTGGAGGGATGCTTTGGGGCATCGGCCAACGTGTAGCATGTTGATAGCCGGTGGGAGCTAGTCGACGATCTGGCCGGCGAGAGGATGGATATCTCCAACCTGGTCGGCGAGTTTGCCCCTTAGGGCATCTTGATAGGTGGCGGCGACGTTGGTGAGCTCGAAGGGTAGGGCCATAACCCCTGGAGTTTCCTGAGCAGCCTCCGATAGATCTGGATCGGAGGGTGGTCGGAGCTGAACCAGAGTGTCCAGAGCCGATTCCGCGATGGAGAGGCAATCGGCGAGCTTCTGGCCGACCTGATCGATAGATGCGATCAGATCATCATTGTTGATTTGCCTTGTCTGGTAGCGGAGGAGCGGGCGGTGAGTTGTCGGTGAAAGCGACCTCGGAGGTGGTTGCGAGATTGGATCTGCAGTCGCAGGTGTTGGGGTGGTCGATGCAGTATCGATCTACACCGGCTCGATGAGCTCTCCGACTCCGTCAGCGTTGATGATCCACGAGATTGATCCGACCATGAAGATCTGGCCGTGTTGTGGGAGGGACGAAGAACCTACAGAACGTACCATCTTGTTCGATATAGAAACAGCATGCACACCCCTACCTGGCGCGCCAACTGTTGACAAAATATCATCGGCAGTCCTCCAAGGGGTATCCCACGAAGGTAGATTGATCGGCTGAGATGCATGTAATCGAGAACAAGAAGGCAATAGAGACACACGAGTTAGACAGGTTCAGGCCGTCAGTATGACGTAATACCCTACTCCTGTGGTCTGTTGGATTGTATTGGCTATCGTATGATATTGCGTGAGTTTGGAGGGGGTCCCTGCCCGCTTTATATAGTCTGGGGGCAGGGTTATAAGTCGGTTAGATCTAGGAGATAACCAGAAAGTAATAACAGATTACAGGAATCATGGGATCAAACGTATCCTAACAGATCTCGTAGTATCTTCCGGATATCTTCCCGGTGTCTTGCGGGAGGCGTCGAGCAGCGTCGTGCCCCGCAAGGCTTCGTCTTGTGGGCTGGGCCGCCTCTGGGGGCGTAGCCCATGTGATCTGCCGTGGGTATCCGGGGTCGTACCCCCACAGATGGTCATTGTGTTTTGAATTGAATAATAATTATCACTAATTCTCAGCGAATTGGTACATTTACATCACAGGTTGCACAATAAACACCGCAAGGAAACAAACTCTGAAAAGGGGAAAGTCATTGAAATTCAGTTAACTGTTGGATAGCTTCATCTCCGTTTGATGAAAAAAAGAAAACATACAAAAAGGAGATTTTTTTTTTTTGTTAAGATCAGATGGTAGTGCATGATGTACTTGGATCATCATCCGAGATGCAGACGCGTGTTATGGATATAGTATCCTCAATTCCCCCTTCAATAAAAATAGTTTTTTTTTCTGGCTCACACACAACAGCCTAATGATAGGGCACATGCAGGCAAATTATGTGGCAATCGAAGTATAATAAAACAATAATATACTTTCTGTTACCAATTAAGTTGACACATAAGAGAAACAAGAGTCAACCTGAAGTCAACCATCCCAACAGCAGTCAACTGAACTAAGCAGGTGCGTAGATCCAGTAGCTCTGAGCGAAATAACTAGCAACCAGCAACAGATGCGTCAAAGGTACTCAAAGTGATAAACGACATCGCAGGGATCCCTTGAGAAGTCAAGAACTTTGCACGGGCGTACGGCAAAAATCAATACAGGCTGTGCAAGAACAGGAGCCAAAATCGCCAGATCTAATCTAGCCCAACAAGCAGTAGAGCAGGGACCATCAGGAGTTCAGTACAACGAAGGCGGCCGGACCGCCGGAGAGGCGGTCTGGGTCATGGCGACTTGGTTCTTGGCGCCATCACCGATGAGGCGCTCGGAGTCGGTGAAGGCAGCATAGGACGGGGTGGTGCGGTTGCCCTGGTGGTTGGCGATGATCTCGACGCGGTCGTGCTGCCAGATGCCGAAACACGAGTTGGTGATGCCGAGGTCGATCCCGATAATAGCCGGGTCCTCGACCTTGCCGGTCATCCCTGCTTGCTACCTGACGGGAGGACAGCGAGACAGAGGGGCGGCGGCGGGTCGAAGAACAGGGGAGAGGAAGGAGGTTGCGGGTGGCGGATGGAAAAGCCGGTCAAACCAATGTCTCAAAAGAGGAGACTTTTGTATTTTTATTAATTGATGTTTGAATTGATAAAAAAATCGTCTATGTAAGGACTTTTAAAGAAAAGCTTCAAATTTGTCCTGTAAGTACTACAATCAAGGTTGTCCTCTGCTTTTTCCGATGCCTGCAACAAGTGTATGTTAATCCTATGCTTTGTACCGTGCACCAATGTATATATGCACCGTATACACACATCCTCTGCTTTGAAAGGAAGGAAAACGTAACAGAGCATAGCAGAAACGCAACACCTGCAACTCTGCTACTTTTGGGCCATAATGTTGTTCTCCTCCGTCCAGAGTTTGTCCTTCCGCTTTTCCGACCCTTGCAAGCACCATATCCCCTTGCTACTTTGCCTTCTTTGCATGCTAACCAAAATGTAACGGAGAAGATCGATCTGCAAAATGTTAACAGCAGTGAGGTGGAGGGCAACTGGGGATGGGCGACGCCACCACAGCTCACGCGTGCTCAGCTTTTTTCGCACTGCTTGAAAAAAAAATCCGGGCCATCATGCTCGGGTTCTTTTGCTTATGGGCCTAGGCTCCTTTGTATATATATCGTGGCCTACCTTGGAAGACAGCAGCTCACAGAAACTGTTTGCTCAAAGGAATCAAGTCCTCCTAGGTAGAGAGTGTCAGAGGCAGTAGATACTCCTTTGGTTGTTGAACGATGTTGTATGATGTGTTCAGGAATGCTCCACGTACTCGACAGCAGCATCAGGATTCAGGAAGTAATTAACTGAGTAACCGTGTCATGCTGTTACTCCTTCGTTTGAGGAATGATGGTGTATGATGTGTTCAGGAATGCTCCACTCGACAGCAGCATCAGGATGTAACGGAGTAAGCGTGTGATCATTCGGCGCAAAAATTAGTTTGCAAGATAAGAAACTTGCTCTTGCGTCGCAAGGCCATATTATCAGAAATAAATGACGTTTGATATTGAGGTAATTTGTATTACTTTTGGCTCACCTACATGTTCAGGGCACCTACATGTGCAGTCGTACTGCTTCACGTAGTACCCCTTACTATGCACTCTAGTATTTTCAAGTATCTTTATTTTTGCATTGATAGTGTAATAATTAGTTGTTGCATGCAGGGATCCTTGCTTATGGCAGAGCCGCATGGTGCTAGCTTGCAGTGGTCAGTAGGAGTCAGATCCGATCGGTAGATGAAGCTCACCTGTATCTAGCACACAATACACATACTCTGTTTGCTCCATTGCTTTTACTCCGGCTATCGATCATTCCTGGTGACACGCAGGCTGTCGATGAAGGCCTCCCAATGACATACTACCAAATCATGTTAACGGGAGACCAAGGTGCTGGAAAGCCTGGCGATGCTCTTGTAGTCTTGGGCATGTGTATATTTCTTCACTGCATAACAATTTTTTTATGTAATGGGCCTATATATATTTGTTCAAGTAATGAACCTGAGGTCCTGGATTTTATAATGAACTGAACATGTGGTGATGAAATCTTTTGTAGTACAACAATAACAGGAACCAGCAGACATGGTAGGCTGATCCTGATCGATGTTCCTGAAATCAGGCAAATCATTCTTGATGTCGATGCCCAAAACACGATATCATGTCGATTATTATGGGGTTGTCCTCTGCATTTCCTATCTCCACAGCAGCACCATATCCTGTGCCGTTTCGTATGCACAACACCAATATATACATACAGTTCCTCTGCTTTCTAGGATGGAATGAAAACGGAAGACAACCTGCCTGCTTAATAATACTTTGAAGCATGGGAAAAGCTGTGCATTGTGTATATATGAAGAGATCAAAGAGGAAGTAGATCAGAGCAGAAAGAAAGCAGAGCAATAGTCATGCTGTGCCAAGGTCGCTTGGGCTCTCTGTGGCCCTGGACTCAGGCTGACACAGGAAAAAAGAAATCTCATGCACAACGTATACCTCTTGGCATCATCGGTATGGATAAGCAAGCCCAATCAGTTTTGCCACGCACTCCGCCTCCAAACTAGTACTGCAAATCCATCATCAACTCGTCTCGTTGTGGTGATATATATGCAAAAGCGCCTATCAGCGAGAGCCGGCATCAGGCGCAATTAAATTCCTTGGTAACATTTTTTTTGTTACTGATCAAGTTTGCTCTGATTGCACCATGCGGACAATGGGTATATGTACAACGATGGTGCACTGCCACCAACTCTTCTTTAGAGTTATTTATTTATCACCAGCTTTGCTTTCAACGACAAGACAAATTTCTCCACCTGCTACACCCAAACAATACGGCAAGAGCTAGCTTCACTGATACAATAACAACCGTCTTCTTCTGTTGGCTTGCCTTATAATTGACCTATATATACTTAGTCTTAAACTGGACGTGATGACCAGACAATAATGCACTTCAAAAATTCACAAAACAAACTAAATGTTGTGTCGGATTGGTGTGACCTCTTTGGAGTTTAGCACTAGTATATATCTATTGTACTGGTAATCAAGAAACCAATCCAGTTTTTAAGTAGATTAGGTTTTATACTAGATAGAGGACAATGGAAGGGCTGCAAGTTGGTCGTGACAAATGCTGCTGAGCAGTCAGATTGGTCGTGCCGGTGATCCTGTGGGCCAACAATGCCTGCTCTCAAGGAGCTCATAATTCTTAGCTGCAAGCTAGCTTGTCTTCCACCAGGGCTCGCCAGTAGCAGGAGGCATGCTCTAAGAGAAGTGCGCCTGTACAAGCTGAGCAACCTGACATATATAGAGAACTTCCCTTCAGTCGTGCAACTTAAAGTATTCGACTGCCCCAAGCTGAAAAGGATCAGCGGTCTCTCTAAGTTGCAGAAAATCGAGATCTTATACTGCCCAAATGTGGAGGTGCTAGGAGTAGTCCCGTCACTTGACAGCATAGAGATGATGGACGGCACCATGGAGACGATTCCGGAATATCTGACAACAGTAACCCCACGGTATTTCAAGTTGACATGCAGCGAGAAGTTGTACAAGTCCTTGTTAACAGGCAGCAGCTCATGTGAGTACCACAAGATCAGCCTTATCAAGTCATGCACTATCGACTACTTTCGCAGAAGATAAAGATTAATTGCTGCACGGCCATATCAGAAATAAATCACGTAGATATTCAGGGAACTAGTATTACTTTTTGCTCACAAGGCAGTGTACCTAGTCGTACTACTTTATGCAGTACCGCTTAGTACACACTCTATTTTTGCTCGAAACAAGAAGCGAAGATGTTGGAAACACTGCTGGTGATCTTGTAGTCTTGTGCATCTATATTTCTTCACTGCATAATTATTGTTTTGAAGTAATGAGCCTATGTACATTTGTTAAAGTAATGGACATCAGGTGCTGAACGGAATATCTGTGATGATGAAATCTTTTGTAGTGCAATAATAGCAGAAAGCGAGGGGACATGGAGCACGAATTTGGTAGGCTGATCCTGATAGACGTTCATGAAACCAGGCAAATCATTCTTGCTCGACCTGACTCGGCTTCCTTCATGTCGATTATCATGGGGCTGTCCTCTGCTTTCCCTATCTCTGCAGCAGCAGCGTATCCTGTGCCTTCTCGTATCTATGCATGGAATGGAATGGAACGGAACACGACCTGCCTATCTATGTATATGTATGCTTAATAATACTTCGAATCATGTGAACAGAGCAAAGAGGATGTAGATCAGAGCAGAAACAAAGCAGAGCAGATGCAGTGCCAAGGCACCCTGTAGCTTGGGCGCGCTCTCGGTGGCCCTGGACTCAGGCTGACACAGGAAAAAAGAAATCTCATGCGCAACGTATACCTCTTGGCATCATAGGTATGGATAAGCAAGCCCAATCAATTTTGCCACGCACTCCGCCTGCAAACTAGTCTTACTAATCCATCATCAACTTGGCCAGTTGTGGTGATATATATGCAAAAGCGCCTATCAGCGAGAGTCGGCGTCAGGTACAATTAAATTTCTTGATAACATTTTTTTTTGTTACTGATCAAGTTTGCCCTGATTGCACCATGCGGTCAATGGGTATATGTACAACGATGGTGCACTGCCACCAACTCTTCTTTAGAGTTATTTATTTATCACCAGCTTTGCTTTCAACGACAAGACAAATTTCTCCACCTGCTACACCCAAACAATACGGCAACAAGAGCTTCACCAATACAATAACAAACGTCTTTTTCTGTTGGTTTGCCTTATAATTTACCTACATATACTTAATCTTAAACTGGACGAGATGACCAGACAATAATGCACTTCAAAAATCCACAAAACAAACTAAATGCTGTGTCGGATTGGTGTGACCTCTTTGGAGTTTAGCACTAGTATATATCTATTGTACTGGTGATCAACAAATCAATCCAGTTTTTAAGTAGATTAGGTTTTATACTAGATAGAGGACAATGGAAGGGCTGCAAGTTGGTCGTGACAAATGCTGCTGAGCAGTCAGATTGGTGTGACCTTGGAGTTTAGTACTAGTTACCTTTGGTGCGTACCCTAGGAACAAAGATAATGGCTGCAACTTCAACCTACCATGTGCTTAGTAACATTCGCTGTGTGACCTACTAGGAGGTTCACTCCCTTCGTTTTTGAAAATTAATATTTTAAATAAGCTAATAAGTTCAAAAACAAATTATTGTTTGATTTCAATTAATATAAAAATGATTTAGGAGATAGTCCTTTTGATTTAGGGGTTGGGTAATATCTCTATAAATAAGAGGATAAGCTCATAACCAGCCCATCTCTCCAGGTGTCATTCTCTAGGTTTTCTCAGTATGTAGTTGTCTAGTTGTAGTGCTGTTTAGATCCACACTGCAGGAGGATCTCGTACAGCTCAGCCACTATTTTTGGGTTTTTTGTGGCCAATTTTCGCTGATGTTCTTTCGTCCTTGCAGCCTTGTTTGAAGGCCACAATCACCCAACCTTCGATCATGTCAGGGATTGTGTTGCGGATATCGCTGAACCAGCAGATAAAATTCTGAAGAGACTCATCGGGCTTCTAGACGCATGCGAACAGATCATCCTCAAGACTGGGGCGACTGTACATTGTTGGTATTTCTTAATGCATACTGAAATAATCCGCAAGCGCACGGAATTACTATTTTAGCACTTCATCCGGAAGTATTTAGGGTATCGTATTTTCCATAGGGAATGGATATATTCTTCTAGCTGGTTTGTCCAAGGACAACACAAGGAGATGGATTCCTATTGTTTTAGGGTCTAGGATAGATAAACTCTACTTCTACTTGCTTACTTCAGGCACTGGAGATCACCTAGTCTGCCAAGAGATGCCGGCATGTAGCTCTACACCGAACCCGAACGTGGGCGATTACGAGGGACGGAGAGGGCTGTCACCAGCTGCCGCCTACCCCTCAACCGTGGGGAACAAGGCAAATGATGGTAGTCTCCAGCCTAGACACCACGTCTACACTATCGACTACTACGCTAGCGTTGTGCAGGGTTATCCGTCTTTATCAGGAGCCCTTTACTAGAGTATCCGCTACGAGAACGAATGACAAACCCACAAGCAAATAAGAGCAAAGCTTGGGGAAGGCCACCGACAATTCCGGTGTTGGGCGCGACCATCATCTTCGTCCTCGACGGCATACGAGTACGACGGCATGCAAAGGGAAATATCGCCACAAAAACTAGCGCGCAGGGGATACGCGCGACGTGGAGTCCGCAGATCTTTACGCGTGTGGGGGTGATTTTTTCCAAGTGCCAAAAGATTGGGATGTAGTAGGATTCGGAATTGTTGGAGATGAGTTTTTTCTAATCTTGCTAAAACAAATGTCTTCTTCTGTTGGTTTGCCTTATAATTGACCTACATATACTTAGTCTTAAACTGGACGAGATGACCAGACAATAATGCACTTCAAAAATTCACAAAACAAACAAAATGCTGTGTCGGATTGGTGTGACCTCTTTGGAGTTTAGCACTAGTAGATATCTATTGTACTGGTGATCAAGAAACCAATCCAGTTTTTAAGTAGATTAGGTTTGTACAATAATTGTTGTTTGGTTTTGTACTATATACTAGATAGAGGACAATGGAAGGCTGCAAGTTGGTCGTAACAAATGCTGTTGAGCAGTTGAAAGGGTCGAGATGGCGACTAGAGGGGGTGAATAGTCTTTTCTAAAACTTAATCGCATCGGCTAACCAAAACAAGTGCGGAATTATAACTATCGATCTAGCCAAGACTATACCCCTCTATCTATATTCACTAGCACCTTTCAAAGATACTAATTAAGCAACAAAGGTGCCGGACTAGCTAGAGCTCTCCTAAACAATTCTAGAAGCAAGGTCACACAAACCTATGCCACTAGTACTTTAAGCGACAAGGGAGCTCCTACACATGCTAGTAAGCAAAAGCACGAAGCTAACTAAGCTCACTAGCAATGCTCAATAACAACGCAACCAATGCCTAATTAGAGAGCGTAAATACTTAGCTACACAAACTAAGCAAAGTGACTAACAAGGTTACACAAACCAAATTAGCCACGCAAGGGAGCTACTTCTATGCTACACAAGCAAGAAGGTAACTAGTAAGCTACACAAGCTAACTAATTACAAGAGCAACTACACAAGCACAATGTATATAAAAGTAATCACAAGCTTGTGTAACGAGGATGCAAACCAACGGGAAGAACAAGGTTGACACGATGATTTTTCCCCCGAGGTTCACGTGCTTGCCAACACGCTAGTCCCCATTGTGTCAACCGCTCACTTGGTGGTTCAGCGGCTAATTGGCATCACCCGCCAAGCCCGCACGTCGGGCGCCGCAAGAACCTACCCCGAAGGTGAGGGTAGCTCAATGACACGCTTTACTAGAGTTGCTCTTCGCGGCTCCCGCAGGGCGAGCACAATGCCCCTCACAAAAGCACTTCTCTGGAGCACCGCACAAGCTTCTTGCAGGCTTCCACGGAGACCACCACCAAGCCGTCTAGGAGGTGGCAACCTCCAAGAGTAACAAGCACCACCGGCTTGCAACTCGATCACCTAGTGCCACTCGATGCAACCTCACGATGCAATCACACTAGAATCGCTCACTCACACAATCGGATGATCACTATCAAGTATGTGTGAGATGGAGGGCTCCCAAGCACTCACAAGCATGGACACTAAGTCCCCCTGAGGTGCTCTGCACCAGCCATGGCCGAAGGCCACCTCTATTTATAGCCCCAAGGGCTAAACTAGCCGTTACCCCTTCACTGGGCAACTGTCGGGTCGACCGGACGCTGGACCTCAGCGTCCGGTCGCCCGATGACAGCCACGTGTCACCTGCATTCAACGGCATTCTTCCAATCTCAATGGTCATCATCTGACTGGACGCAACGTCTTCAACTGACCGGATGCTGGACCCTCAGCGTTCGGTCGTTTACAGGAAGGTACCGACCCCGACCGGATGCGTCCGGTCGGACGTGATCGGACGTAGCCCCAGCGTCCGGTCACTCTCTAGCTTCTCTGCTCTGCCTGCGTCACCATACGTCAGCCTGACCGGACGCACCCTGCCAGAGTCCGGTCACTTCCAGTGCCAGCGTCCGGTCACTCTGCAGTGACACTGCTTCGTCCGACAACAGGACCGGACGCAGCCTCCAGCGTCCGGTCACTTTTAGAGCCAGCGTCCGGTCGACTGACCGACGCTGCACGCTGACTGCCACCACTGACCGAACACTGAGCCTCAGCGTTCGGTCACTGCGTGACCAGAGTCCGGTCCACTCTGTGGGACCTTTCTCATCTCCATTTCTTCACTGAGTTGATCCACATCAACTCCAACTTATCTCCTTTGTAAATGTGCCAACACCACCAAGTGTACACCACCATGTGTATGTGTGTTAGCTTTTCACAATCATTTCCCAAAGGGTTAGCCACTCAACTTGTCACGCCACTCAATCCTAGCGACGATGCAAAGTTAGATCACTCAAGTGGCACATAGATGACCGATATGCAAACAAGTTTGCTCCTCTTGATAGTACGGCCATCTATCCTAAACCCGGTCATAAACTTCTCTACACACCTATGACCGGTGAAATGAAATGCCCTAGGTTATACCTTTGCCTTGCGCATTCCATTCCATCTCCTCCAATGTTGATGCAATACATGCACCAACATGATCAACAATGATATGATCCACTTCATATCATCACGTGATCATATTGGTTCATCGATCTTGACTTTACTTGCTCTTCATCGTTGCCATCGTCCATCGGCGCCAAGTCTTGCTCAAGCTTCACCGCCACGCGGTCCATCACTCCAAAGCCTTCGACTTGCCCTTCACGCTTGCAACCGGTCCATCAAGCCAAGTCTTGTCTTGATCTTCTCCACCTTGATCACATGACTCAATGTCATGTCTCATGTGCAATAAGCTCCTTCATCATCACATTTGTGAGCTTTGCAACATCTCCGTGCCATTTTCACCTTCATGGCATATGTTGCTCACACATATGTACCTGTGGACTAATCACTTGTGTATCTCACATAAACACAATTAGTCCACCTAGGTTGTCACTCAATTACCAAAACCAAACAAGGACCTTTCAATCTCCCCCTTTTTGGTAATTGATGACAACTCTACAAAGATATAGAAATTAAGCTCTTTTGGATTCATGTAGCTTGCCCAAGCAATTTTACCATGTGAAAATGATTTTGGACAAGCACCACAAACCTGAAATGGTAGTATTTGCTCCCCCTACATATGTGCTAGAGTGTTTGATTTTAAGCTCGCACATATGCATAGATTGAAATTGTGGGAGAGTAATTACTACTAAATGATGCTAAGGTGTATAGAATAAACCTTTGAAGCGTGTACCCATCGGAGTTGCAACTTTAAGTTCATCCTTAGCACCATGGTTAGCTAGATATCACTTGGAAATGAAAGCTCTAGATACCTCGTGAGATCAACATTAAAAGCAAGGTACTAGCATTACTTGAAAAGCATACCAAGTGTCTAGCTATCATCCTATGCATGCTAGTTATCAAATCATCATTCAAGTTCTACAACTAGCATACACCACACAAGCATGCATATTGAATTTAAGAATTTATGCAATGCAAGCAAGCACATGAATATGCACATATCAAATGCAATCACTCAAGGTTCATGAGCTTGCTCCCCGTACTTGTGTGCTTCTCTTGTCCAAACTCCAATGTTGCTCCCTCTTTGTTCATGTCCATGTCCTATCTCTTCCCTTTGTACTTATGTTTGTACAATCTCTCCCCCATATCTTTCATATCTTTGTACAATTTCTCCCCCTTTGTCATCAATTTCCATAAAAGGTGTGTTTCTTATTGATGCAAAGGCATGTATTTGGGGTAGATGGTTGAGGCTTGAATCTTGCATTTTTTATGGACATCACTTGATTGTTGGAATGACACCACTTGAAGATACCACTTATAACTTGTACCACTTGTATCTTGTGTAGGGCTTCTTGAGATACCACATATAGGATCTTTGATCTTGATATCAATTGGTGTGCCACCTCCTCCTATGTGATAGCATGGGTCATCCAATTGACATACTTGAGCTCTTGTAGGTGAGGGATGCATTCTTCATTTGATGATCACTTAAAGTTGAGGATCACTTGTGGAACCATCGTCTTGTATGATTGATATCATGTGTAGATATGATATCACTTGAAAGAATCTTCTAGTATGGAACCACTTGTTGGATTTTATCAATAAGAATCATTTCTTGAACATATTGCTATCTTCATGAGTACCACTTGTAGGATATCACTTGTGAGTTGATCTAGACATCACTTATGAATTCTTGATGAAACACTTGAGTCTAGATACCACTTGAAACATACAAACTAGATATCCATTTGCATTGTTGTCTTGTGCTTGTACTCTTATCATTATCATGAGCTTCTAATGTTGGCTTGAACTAAATTGATTTGCCTAAACTTCCAAGTCCGGTTTGAACCAATGACAAGCTTCTTCACACCTCTTGCAAGGGTTATCTTGCCAATGTTGTACTTGTCACTTGTTAGCAATCCAAATTGAGTCAAGTACTTGGGTTCACTAGTTCATGAACAAATTCATATACTATCCACTAGATCAAGTAATAATTCAAGCAATAGTGGTAGGCTATGAATTTAAACATTTTCATTTATTATGCATGATACTATGAAGCATGTACTATATGCACTAACCGCATACTAGTAAGGGATGAAATGATCATGCACATTACAATGATACCTTTGCTATGTTGGAGTAGAGGATAGTCACATAGATTCCAATTCATTACTCCAATAGCAATGTGAAGTCCAATTATAAGCTTGGTGAAGACCAATAGATACCATTTTGAATTCCATTCTTCACCCATATGAAATGAATACCACTTATGATCAAGTGCACTTTCTTGTTGTGGTTGTCTTGCTTTATCTTTTGATCTTTGCTTGCATGAGAGAACTATTTGAAATATCACTTGAAATATCATGACTAGCTCTCTTTTGGGTGTTGCTTGCTTTTCTTGATCAATCCTTTTGATTGCTTCAACTAAGCATCTCAAATGTTCCTTGAATCACCACTTCCATGTTAGCCTTTCGAGTACCATACTTGGTTTACCTACTCATAGGCGGCAAGCCCCTACGCTAGGGAGAAGTGACCTCTCTCCAAGAACCATTCTTGATACTCACTTGAAATGATTTGATTGATTGATCCAAGTGATGGACTTAACTTGATGAGTAACCTTGATTCCTTCTTTAAGTCCTTTTCTTTCTACCAAATTATTTCCAATCATATCTAGAACTTAAACTTCAATTTCAACTTGAGTTTGATTTCGATCACTACTAGAGAACAGACTTTAGAACGATGTCCCAATTTGGCATTAGCCTCGGCATTTTTTGCCCGTGGGTCTAAAGGTTCCTTTAGTCCCGGTTGGTAATACCAACCGGGACTAAAGGTTCCTGCCCAACGGTCGTCCACAGGGCAGGGATCTTTAGTCCCGGTTGGTAATACCAGCCGGGACTAAAGCTTTTAGTCCCGGCTGGTATTACCAACCGGGACTAAAGGTAAACCTTTAGTCCCGGTTGGTAATACCAGCCGGGACTAAAGCTTTTAGTCCCGGTTTGGGTGATGCCCCGGGAATAAAGATTAATCTTTAGTCCCAGTTTGGCCCCCTAACCGGGACTAATTATCCCGACCTATAGAACAGCTCATTTCTTCCTCCCGAGCCCGAGCCATTCCATTCAAACTCATTGCCTCTGGTCTTCAGCTTGCTGTTGTTCTTGCTCTCTCCCCCTCCATTGGTGTTGCTCTTCGATTTTGGAGGTAACAAACTTAATCCTCTTATGTTTTATCAGTAGCTTATCTCATTTTGCGATGTAGATGCATGTGTAACTTTATATGTTGGACTTTATTATGATTTTATGTCATTTTTAGCTCAAAATCACATGATGATTTGCATATATGTTTGGATAAACAAAAGTTAAATTAGTTCATCAAAATCACTTGATAGTTTAGTATTGCTAGTATATGTAGTACATTTCATGGTTTAGTTAGATAAATAAACATTTTTATTTTTTTAATATATTACTTTAGAAATGAGAAATTTACAATAGTTTGCAAAAATAAGTATAGAAAGTAACTTGATATGGTGGATTTGATTATGATTTCTATGTCATTTTTAGCTCAAAATCACATGATGATTTACAATAGTAAAATCACTTGATAGTTTGGTATTTTACTATTATACATAGTACATATTTCATGGTTTAGTTAGATAAATAAATAATTTTAGTTTTGTTTAAATATATTATTTTAGAAAAATGTGAAATTTACAATAGTTTGCAAAAATAAGTATAGAAAGTAGATGACAACTGGTACCGGATCCTCGGCCTCTCGTTCGGTTGCGAAACGACTGAGGCCAGAACTCCCTCTCATTATCTGCGGCAAGTGTAAGCAGAAGATTGTGATGGAGTACCGAGTCAAGAGACAGGGACCCAACAAGGGTCATGTTTTCTACAAGTGCCCGGATCACAATGTGAGTTTCTTACACATTTGATTATTATGGCTAATTGACCTGCTTTTCTTGAATATTTTTGACTAAATATTTTTTGGCTTTAATTTTAGTGGGAGGGCAATGGATGCGATGGTTGGTACTGGGAGGAAGATTATGCTACATACGTGCAGAATTCGGGTGCGCTTGAGGTAGCGGCTGCTGATGATGAGACAGTGAGCCAGCAGGAGAAGCTTATTGATATTCAACAAACGAATGATTTGTCTGTTTTAGTTGCGTACGGTCACGAAATAATTATGTTACTGAAGTGCATTGTAGTTTTAGTTTATTTAGTGATAGTTGGGATTGCTTACGTTGTAGCCAAACTTAGTTAATTAATCAACCGTGTGTGTGTCATCTATGTTGTGTAATAAAATACTTAATTATGTTCAAGGTTTTCATAATTTGTCATGTAATGCAGATTATGTCATGCCATTGGATGTACAATGCCGATCGCCGCTCCCAAGACTTTATTAAGGGCGTGCACTATTTCTTAGGTGTGGCCGAGGCAAATAAGCGGGATGGTTTCATGTGCTGTCCATGTGACCTATGTAAGAATTTAAAGGAATATTCAAGCTCAATGAGTCTTCATTCACATTTGCTTAAGTCAGGTTTCATGTCAAACTATATATGTTGGACTAAGCATGGAGAAAGCAGGGTCACGATGGAAGAAGGTGAAGGAGAAGATTTAGACATTGATGACATTATTGCTCAGTATGGTGCCTTTGATGATACTACAATGGGGGGAGATGAAGAAGAGGTAGCGGCAGAAGATGATCTCGGTGATGCTCTTGGCGATGCCATTCGTGATGCACAACAAGAATGCAAAAGTGAAAAAGAGAAAGTTAAGTTCGAGTGCATGCTTGAGGATCATAGGAAGTTGCTATACCCAACGGCCGAAGAGGGGCAAAAAAAGCTGGGTACAACACTGGAATTGCTACAGTGGAAGGCAAAGAATGGTGTATCCGACAAGGCATTTGGGAATTTATTGAACCTCATAAAGAAGATGCTTCCAAAGCCAAATGAATTGCCCACCACTACGTACGAAGCAAAAAAGGTTGTCTGCCCTTTGGGATTAAAAATCCAGAAGATACATGCATGTCCTAATGACTGCATCCTCTACCATGGCAATGAATACGAGAATTTGGATGAATGCCCGGTATGTAAAGCATCGCGGTATAAGATGAGGCGCGATGATCCTGGTGACATCGAGGGTGAACAACGTCCTAGAAAGAAAATCCCTGCCAAGGTTATGTGGTATGCTCCTATAATACCACGCTTAAAACATTTGTTCAGAAATAAAGACCATGCAAAGTTGTTGCGGTGGCATAAAGAAGACCGTAAGGTAGACAATATGCTGAGACACCCAGCTAATGGGTCCTAGTGGAGAGCGATAGACAGGAAATTTCCAGAGTTTGCAAATGAGGCTAGAAACTTAAGGTTCGCCTTAAGTACAGATGGTATGAATCCTTTTGGGGAGTAGAGCACTAGTCATAGCACTTGGCCAGTTACTCTATGTATCTACAACCTTCCTCCATGGTTATGCATGAAGCAGAAGTTCATTATGATGCCGATCCTCATCCAAGGTCTGAGGCAACCTGGCAACGACATTGATGTCTATATGAAGCCATTAGTTGAAGAACTTCTAGTTTTATGGAATAAACCAGGTGTACATGTCTGGGATGAGTACAGACAAGAACACTTTGACCTACGAGCAATGTTGTTCATAACAATCAATGATTGGCCTGCTTTAAGTAATCTTTCAGGTCAGACAAACAAAGGATATAATGTATGCACACATTGTTTTGATGACCTTGACAGTATATATTTGAAAAGATGTCGAAAGGTCGTGTACCTTGGCCATCGTCAATTCCTTCCTATGAATCACCAAGTAAGAAAGAAAGGGAAGCATTTTAAAGGTAAGCCAGACCACCGGAAGAAGCCTCATAACCAAACCGGGGAAGATGTACTCGCAATGGTCAAGGATGTGAAAGTAGTATTTGGAAAGGGACAAGGCAGCGAATCTGTTCCCAAAGATGCTAAGAGACACGCACCCATGTGGAAGAAGAAGTCCATCTTTTGGGAGCTACCTGACAAAGAATCTTTGTGTGAACCTGTTAGGATTCATGGGTGTGTACGGGAAGCCAAAGGATTCACTTAAAGCACGCCAGGACTTGCAGGGCATGAAAGAACGAGACAACCTTCATCCAGAGAAGATAGATGATGGACGTCATTACTTAAGTCCTGCTAGCTACACACTTAGCAAAGAAGAGAGGGACAGCATGTTCGAATGTCTAAGCAGCATCAAGGTCCCATCGGGATTCTCCTCCAATATAAAGGGTATAATAAATGTGCCAGAGAAGAAATTCCTAAACTTAAAGTCCCACGACTGCCATGTGCTTATGACGCAATTGCTTCTAGTTGCTTTAAGAGGAATTCTACCTCCACATGTACGTCTAGCCACCATGAAGCTATGTGCATTCCTCAATGCAATTTCTCAGAAGGCAATCAATCCAGTGGAACTAGCTACTCTACAGAATGATATGGTTCAATGTATTGTTAGCTTTGAGTTGGTGTTCCCTCCATCCTTCTTTAATATCATGACACACCTCCTAGTTCATTTGGTGAAGGAGATTAGTATTCTTGGACCTATGTTCTTACATAACATGTTCCCCTTCGAGAGGTTTATGGGAGTCTTGAAGAAATATGTGAAAGTCCGTTCTAAGCCTGAAGGAATCATCGCCTAGGGCTATGGAACAGAGGAGGTCATTGAGTTCTGTGTTGACTTTATTCCTGACCTTGCCCCGATTGGCGTTCCCGAATCACGACACGAGGGGAGACTCAGTGGTAAAGGAACTTTAGGGAAGAAAACATATATTGGCATGGAAGACAATTATTTCAATAAAGCACACTACACAGTTCTTCAGAACTCGTCATTGGTGCATCCGTACATCGAGATACATAAGGAGTTCTTACGATCTAAGTTTGCAAGGAAGACTAAAGCTTGGATTAGGCGTCAGCACATGGAAAGTTTCAGTGGTTGGTTGCGAAAAGAATGTCAAGGCGATGACAATATTGATGAGCAACTGTATTTGTTGGCTAGGCAACCATCGTGGCATATCCTCACGTACCAAGGGTACGAGATAAATGGGAATACATTTTACACAGTTGCCCAAGATAAAAGGAGCACCAATCAAAATAGTGGTGTTCGCATAGATGGCATAGATCTAAATGGGAATATACAAACATATTATGGCCGCATAGAAGAGATATGGGAACTAGACTACGCACCTAATTTTAAAGTCCCTTTGTTCTGGTGCCAATGGGTGAAGCTGACCGGAGGAGGGGTAACAGTCAACAAAGAGTATGGAATGACAACAGTGGACCTCAACAATATTGGGTACAAAGACGAACCATTCGTCCTTGCTGCCGATGTGAGTCAGGTGTTCTATGTGAAAGACATGTCTACAAAATCAAAGAGAGGAAAAAACGAAGGCATCAACTCAATGATCAATGAGCCAAAGCGCCACATAGTTCTTTCTGGGAAAATAAATATAGTGGGAATTGAAGACAAGTCAGACATGTCAGAAGATTATGAAAGAAATGTCCGAATTCCACCCTTCATAGTGAAGAAAGATCCAAGCATCATGTTAAATAATGAAGACACTCCATGGTTACGACAAGATCATAACCAAGGGTCATACGTCAAGAAGAAATTCACTGTTGTGCCCGCATGATACAACGATGCACTGTTGTGACATAGTTTTAGAAAGTCTATATGAGATTCAAGAATTTATGACTAGTGTTTGATAAAACTTTCTCAAATAGGAAAATGAGCTATGTAACAATTGTAGATCTTGCTGAGATGATCAAACTTGGTATTCAGAGTTTTTTCATCTGAGGTCATTTAGTGTCTCATTTGAGCAAGTTTGACCATGTCAAATTTGGTCAAATGAAAAAACAACACTTTGACTCTAGTATTATGAACTCTAAATGACTTAAAATTGAAAAGTGTTGAATACCAAGTTTGTTAAACTCATCAAGATATACAATTGTTGTTTTGGTCAACTTTCCATTTGAGATAGTTTGGACGGTTCAAATTTGTGATTTTTAAATTTTGACGCCTACAAACTAGTTTTCGGAACCCTAGATTATCTCAAATTGAAAAGTTTTGAATACCAAGTTTGTTCAGCTCATGAAGATATACAATTGTTGTTTTGGTCAACATTCCATTTGAAAAAGTTTAGATGGTTCAAATTTGTGATTTTTAAATTTTGACGCCTACAAACTAGTTTTCGGAACCCTAGATTGTCTCAAATTGAAAAGTTTTAATACAAAGTTTGTTCAGCTCATCAAGATCTACAATCCTTATATAGGCCGTTTTTTCATTTGAAAAAATTGTAGAACAAAAATACTACATTTTCTTTATTTTTATTGGTTCAACAAAAATTTCCTGTCATTTTGGTAAAAAACCGAGAAAAAATTGAAACATTGACGTTACAATAATGTGATAATAAATTTCCTATCGAATAATATTAGTTTTATTAATTTTAAGTTACAAATATATTTTTGCATTAACAAAATAATTAGTATTAGTAACATTTATATTCTATATTCATAAAAGAAATTAAAAACTTTAGGTTACAAAATTTTCCTATTTACAATAAATAATTAGTTAATCAATAGTATTTTTTAAAATAAATATTGCAAAGTATTGAAGTTGCTATAGAATTAATTGATTAACCTAGTATTAAACAAGGAGAACAAAATCAAAATCCCAGGCCTTTCCAATTACTCTGGCGGGCTGCCAAAATTTTCAGGCCTTCAGTCCCGGCCCAGGCCAGGAACCGGGACTAAAGGGTGGGCGGAGTTGCCCGCCCAAAAATACCTTTAGTCCCGGCTGGTAACACCAACCGGGACTAAAGCTCCTTTAGTCCCGGCTGGTAAGCTGAGCCGGGACTAAAGGGGACTAAAGCTCTTTTAGTCCCGGCTGGTAAGCCGAGCCGGGACTAAAGGGTTGGACCTTTAGTCCCGGCTCGGCTTACCAGCCGGGACTAAAGGATACCTTTAGTCCCGGCTCGGCTAAAGGGTTGGACCTTTAGTCTCGGCTCGGCTTACTAGCCGGGACTAAAGGATACCTTTAGTCCCGGCTCGGCTTACCAGCCGGGACTAAAGGAGCTTTAGTCCCGGTTGGTGTTACCAGCCGGGACAAAAGGGTCCTGGCCTATATATATCGAACGGTTCCTGCTTGTTCATCTTCTACTTTTCGATCTACACGTCGATCTCGTCTCTGCCTCGCCCGGCCGTGTCGAGCTCGTCTCTGCCGCGCCGCCATCGTCGTCTACCCCCGCCGGGCCACGCCAATCCGCCCGCATCGCTTCTCGCCCGGCCTCGTCGTCGAGCCCCGCCCGGCGGCCGTCGAGCTCTCATCTGCCGCGCCGTGCCGTCGTCGTCTCGCCCGGCCGCGCGATCTCACCGTCTTCGAGTCGTACGCCTCGCGCGAGGTGCTCAGCTTGGCCCCGTGGCTGGCCAGCACGCCCTGCTCGGCCCGCCATCCGCCCCAGCTAGTTTTTTAGATAGTTTATATAGATAGTTTTTGATATATATGTTAGATTAAAATGTATTAAAATTTAATTAGTAGTTTATTCTTAGTTTTTAGTTAGTTTTTTAGATAGTTTTTGATATATGTTAATTAGATTTAAATGTATTAAAATTTAATTAGTACTTTATTTAGATAGTTTTTTAGATAGTTTTTTATTATAGTTTTTGATATATTTAGTAATTATTATTCTATCTCTCTATATATGTGTTAGATTTAATTTTGTTTTAGTAATTGACACATGCATATTTTATTAGTAATTCTATCTCTATATCACATGCATATTTTATTTTAGTAATTTTATCTATATATCACTTGGATATTTAGAGATATGTATACATAAGTACTTATTTCCATGTGTTGAGAGAGAGAGAAAATTGTATCTAGAGAGACATTCTATGTGTTATCACATGCATATCTAGAGATATATACATATGCACTTATTTCTATGTGTTGAGAGAGAGAGAGAGAAAATTGTATCATTCTATGTGTATATATACATATACTTATTTCCATGTTTTTGGATCGAAAGTGTTTTTGATTCGATTCCAAAGCCTATACCTTATTGTTGTTTATCCTTATGAAATATTATGTGTTTTATATTTAATTGGATTTAGTAATTCTATATGTGTTATCACATGTACTTATGTTATGTGCCATAGTAATTCTATCTATGTGTTATCTTGAAGATACAAATGGCTGCTCCAGATGATAACTTGAATGATGACATAATGGCGGATATTATCAACGCCGGCACCAATGCGGATGTAGATGACACGAGTCAGTACTTTGCTGATTATGAGGATATCCTGAATATCCCGGTGGTTGAAGATCAACAAATTGTCGCGCAAGAAAATACTGGCGAGGTATATTCGATTATCTATCATCTCTTATAGATGTATGCGTACATATATTTGTTGTTAATCGTTGTGTTTCTACTCATGTAGCCGGTCTCTGGATCTACATCAACCACCGGCAAGAGTAGGAAAGTCCGAGGGCCAAAAAAGCCATTAGAGGGTCGTTTCATAATATTAGAATTCGACACCGACACCGGCAAACCATTGGGACCACGTGCTCAGAAATATGTCAATCAATGTGGGTTCATTGTAAGGGATAGGATCCCAGTTAGTGCTCGTGAATGGAAGCAGAAGATATCCGCTCCTAATGTTAGTTTTGTATCTGATCGTGACAAGAACCTAGCTTGGAGAGATATAACTCAGCATTTCACATTACAAGCAGATGATGCTTTGAAGGAGCTAGTGAGGGATTGGACAATGAAGAAGATGGCAACATTGTTCCAGAGTTGGAAGAAGACATTGTATAAAAAGTTTATCTTGAAGAATGAAACGCCGGATTTCAATGCTAAGGCGTTTGTCAAGTTGGAGTCCCATTGGGATGACTTCGTACAATACAAGACATCTCAAAAGAGTAAGGAATGTGTGATGAGGAATTGGCAGAATGCCCGACAGAAGCAATACCATCATCGCATGGGATCAGGTGGTTATAGGAGTGCTATTCCCAAGTGGCAGAACATAGAAGCAGAGATTACTGCCAAGGGAATCATACCTGAAACAATAGTGTTGAAACATCGGTTTCTAACAAGAGTGAGAAGTGGGCGGAGGCCTTCGTCTTAGGTCAGGGTCTCCGCCCGAGATGGGTGGAGGCTGGCCTCCGCCTAAGATGGGCGGAGGTCCTTGAACGCAGCGCACTCCTGTCGGACAAAATCCTCTGTCGGAGGCTCTAGACAGAAGGTCGCTAAACGAGGGATTTAGTAGGCTTTGGCCAAGTAGGAGTAAGAGAAAGGGTCAGAGGCCCTTAGCTTTGGCCGATGCTCCGGACTCGGGCTTTGGCTCAAGCTCTGCCTAAAGGAGAGAGTGAGGATCAAGTACCGACTCATAAGAACTAGGGTTTCATAATTGCTTCACCAACCTCTCTCTCACAGTTACAAGTGTTCCCTATTTATAGGGCTCAACTACCACTTTACAGATTTTACAACAGTGCCCCTCAATTGCTATGGTACATTCCAAGAATATTCTAGCCCTAGTGTCTAACTTCAGGGGTGTTCTCATCACACTGTCTCGCGATGTCTTCATCTTGGGCCTAAGCCGACGCCCACTAGAGGCCCATCAACTGTCCCCACGTATGCCTTGCTGGCCTAATCATTCCTTGATGGGCCTCCACCGCCTAGGGAACACCTTCGCCATGATTACTGCGCTTGGCCTCCGCTGTCCCGGGGAGAGCCTCCATCATCCCGGGGAGAAAACTCCACCGTCATTCTTGTACTAGGCCTCCGCTATCTTGGGAAGAGCCTCTGCTAGCTAGGCCTCGCCGTCTTGGGGAGAGCCTCCGCCTGCTAGGCCTCGCCATCTTGGGGAGAGCCTCCACCTGCTAGGCCTCCGCCATCTTGGGGAGAGCCTCCGCCGGCTGGGCCTCCGCCGTCTTGGGGAGAGCCTCCGCCGGCTAGGCCTCCGCCGTCTTGGGGGGAAGCCTCCACCGGCTAGGCCTCCGCCATCTTGGGGAGATCCTCCGCCGGCCGGGCCTCCGCCGTCTTGGGGAGAGCCTCCGCCGGCGAGGCCTCTGCCGTCTTGGGGAGAGCCTCCGCTAGCCGGGCCTCCGCCGTCTTGGGGAGAGCCTCCGCCTGCTAGGCCTCCGCCGTCTTGGGGAGAGCCTCCGCCGGCTAGGCCTTCGCCATTATTCCTTCATCAGGCCTCTTCGAGGGGGAGTTGACCCATACTCCGTATGGGCTCCCCCAACAGTAGCCCCTCAGCTACTAGGTTATGGACGGTACTATATGACCTAGTAGATGTTCATACAAGAAGAGGCACTATACAACCCAGATCTTGGTAGCGAGGATTGCCCTCCGCAACCCATTCATGCACGCCTCGCTAAAAACTCCATCCCAAAAACCCTGTGGGAAAAAAGGGCATGGAGAAAAGAGCACGCGCATGACTCTAACCTATACATGCACTAATTCCTTAGGCTTTCAGCTCTGGGTGCCTTTATCTTCCAGATTTCCTCATCTATGGCCTTCGGCTCCTTCTGCTGCTTTTATGGCATGGTTCATCGGCTTCGCTCAGTGCTCTGGTCTTCATTTCTAGGACCTTCATGATGCGTAGGTCTGTATCCTTGAGGCCTTTGCTTCTGATGTCTTTTTGGCGCGCAGGTGTGTCTCCAAGGCCCGATTATATGAGCCTTCGTCTGTGTCTCTTCTCGGTGCAGAGGTCTTCACCTTCGGGTCTTCCGCCATTGGTGTCATCTTAGCGTGCGGGTCTCCGCCTCTGAGGCCTCCCCAGGTCTTCATCTCTAGGGTCTTCGCCTCTAGTGCCTTCATGATGCGCAGGCCTTTGCTTCCAAAGCCTTCGCAGGTGTTCATCTCTGAGGTCTTTACCTCCGAGTCTAGTATCGTCTTGGCGTGCTGGCCTCCGTAGGCCTTCGACTTTTCTTTGGGCTGAGGTCTTCATCTCCGATCCTTCTTTGGGCGGAGGTCTTCGACTTTTCTTCGGGCGGAGGTCTTCATCTCCGATCCTTCTTTGGGTGGAGGTCTTCGTCTTTTCTTCAGGCGGAGGTCTTTGTCTCCGATCCTTCTTTGGGTGGAGGCCTTCGTCTTTTCTTCAGGTGGAGGTCTTCATCTCCGATCCTTCTTTGGGTGGAGGCCTTCGTCTTTTCTTCAGGCGGAGGTCTTCGTCTCCGATCCTTCTTTGGGTGGAGGCCTTCAAATAAATCTTTGTTCACGAGCGCCAGACAAAAGGCCTCACGCTCCTGAGTGGTTGGTCCTCCGGTGCACTCCCCTAGCCCCTCTTGGCTGGCGTTTGTGGCTGAGTTTTTAGCCGTGATTGGTGTAGTCGACGTAGTTGTAGTAGTCGAGGTAGAAGGTTGTTGTGAGGCCTTCAAACCGTTGCTCACGAGCACCAGGCAAAAAGATTTCATGCCCTAGAGAAGCTGGTCCGCGTGCTTCCCTAGCCCCTCTTGGCTAGTGCTTGTGACCAGGTCCTTAGTGACGCTTGGTGTAGGCGATGCAGTTGTAGTAGTGGAAGTAGGTGTTCAGAACCAAGTTTGCCGATGTAGACGTCGACGAAGGTGTTGTAGAACTTGGTGTCGAAGGTGTCGACGGAGGTTCTTGAGCCATATTGCAAAAGTTGTTTGACAGAGGCGATGTTGTTGTACACGATGAAGGTGTCAATGAAGCCCCTCATGCCGTCGCGTTGGCGGAGGCTAGTTGTCATGGTTTTGCGGAAGGTCCTCCTGCAAAGCTGCTTGGCGATGGCCAAAAGGTGTTTTTGGCGGAGGCGATGTTGGTGAAGTTACCGAAGATGGTTGCAGAGCCCCTCATGCCGAAGAGCTTGGCGAAGGCGATGCCTACATAGACGCCGACGCCGCGTGTCGAAGGCCGAAGAAGTCATAAAAATGCAATTGAGTTGATCTCCTGCATTTTTAGGGACTTAGGTTGGGCATTATAGCTTCGTCGAATATCGACTTGCTTTGCAAGTCTTTCGACACCCGGAAAGGCACTGGCTTTCCCACTAGCTGCAAAAGATGGTTAGTCATTTATATGATACGTGAAGGTAGCACGAGAGCCTTAGCTCTGTGACCTAGTGCCGGTGTTGGTTCAGGACTTCTTCCAGGATTTGATGTCTCAGCACGATAGCCTTAGCTTCGTGACCTAGTGCCCGTGTTGTTTCAGGACTTCTTCCAGGATTTTGATGCATAGAGTCATGGCGCCCGTGTATTCTCGGGACTTCTTCCGGGGGCCCGGGCCATGCATTGCAATGTATTTACGCAATATATGTATGCGATGATGAGAATGATAGCATTTGCACAAAAATATTTAAAAGGTGTAAACTTATTATGCATGCTGCAAGAATGTTGGTTAAGTTTGAATGAAAGACAAGCTATGCATATAAGAAATAAGGTCCTCAAATGAGAGGGTAATAGTTTTAGATGGCTAGCGAAGGCTGCCACTTGATAGCCTACATGAGCACAGGTAAGATTCATAGCAGTGACTGTAGTAAGGATTAGTTCCCTATGAAGGTTAGCTCAAATATTTGATTGATATAGATATTATGAAGATCTTCAAAGAATTTAGTCAGTATAGCCTGCAAAAAAAAAGAGGAAAACATGTTAGTGTTTGTGTGTTCGAAGGTTGGTTGGATGTCGAAAGTCAATTTTTGATGGAGGTCTCCGACTAGAAGGCTGTTAACAGGCGAAGGCTGTAGAGTGACGAAGGCTACCAACTGATGAAGTTCAATGAGTGACGAAGACCAATCAGTGATGAAGGCTGCTGAAAACCAATGATAGATGAAATCCACTGATTGATGAACGAAGACCATGACTGACGAAGGCTCAAAAAGACGAAGGCCAAAGACTGACAGAGGTTATTGACTGGTGAAGGCCAATACGTGTCAAAGGCATTGACCGGCGAAGACCATTGACAGATGAATAATCGGCGAAGGTCCTTACTGACACATGCCCTGCTGAAAGTTGTAGAGAACCTTGATTGATGAAAGCCACTGACTGATGATGGAGGCTGTTGACTGATCGAAGGCTTCCCATTGACTGATGACAGAGGCTGCACTGACATATAATGAAGACCAGTCTCCGCCTAAGATGGGCGGAGGCCGGCCTCCGCCTAAGACGGGTGGAGGTTGTTGGCTGTTGAATACCACTTACTGGAGAAGGCCATTTGTAGATGAATATTCACTGACTCATAGAGGATCACTGAGTTATCTGATAAGTGTTGAATATTCCATCAGAACCACTGACTGGCGGAGGTTATTGACTGATTCATATAATTGTTGGGTAGATATGTGACGAAGGCTGATCACTTAACGAGAAGAATTGCCTGCTTAGGTGTGGTGTATGTGTTGGATCGCCAAGGTTGCAAAGGTAGCATATATGTGATCCAAATCTCTGAAGGCTTATATAGATTCTGCACATCTTTTCATAAACAGAGTAAAGGCATCATAGTGGCTAGCGAAAGTTGTATGATCAATATGATGAGAAGATCTGGTTACGAAATCCAGACTCATAAAAGTTTTTACTGGATTTTGCGAAGTTATTAGCAAAAATAGAAATAAGAGCAGAGTACGGAGTTATCAAAATATAAAAATGTGAGCAAAGATGAAATCAGAGGGTAGTGCTGCTTTTATTTCTGAAAGCCTTCTAATCTTTGTAGAAACTTTTTTAAGTAGTAGCGGCCGAAGGCTTTAGGAGTTCGGCTAAAAATTCTTCTTCTTTTCTTTCTCTTTAGATCTCAGATAGTCTTTACGGAGGTGTAAGTATGTCGTACACTCATACCTTTGCCCAAAGGTTCTTACCGTCCTTTGAGGTTCACTGCCAATCTGCTAATGAAGTCGTTGCAACAAAGGCTAAGCCGAAGAAGGTGCGCCGATGAAGGCAGGTCGGAGAAGGTCCTCTGATGAAGGTCTAGCCAGAGAATGTCGGTGATGAAGGCTAGTGGCGACTGGTGAAGGACGGGCTGGAGAAGGCCCGCCGACGAAGGCTCCAACTTCTAGCTCTGCAAAAAATTTTGTGCCGAGCACGGTGGGCGCCACTGTTGAAACATCGGTTTCTAACAAGAGTGAGAAGTGGGCGGAGGCCTTCGTCTTAGGTCGGGGTCTCTGCCCGAGATGGGCGGAGGCCGGCCTCTGCCTAAGACGGGCGGAGGTCCCTTGAACGCAGCGCACTCCTGTCGGAGGGCTCTAGACAGAAGGTCGCTAAACGAGGGATTCAGTAGGCTTTGGCCAAGTAGGAGTAAGAGAAAGGGGCGGAGGCCCTTGGCTTTGGCCGATGCTCCGGACTCGGGCTTTGGCTCAGGCTCTGCCTGAAGGAGAGAGTGAGGATCAAGTACCGACTCATAAGAACTAGGGTTTCATAATTGCTTCACCAACCTTCCTCTCACAGTTACAAGTGTTCCCTATTTATAGGGCTCAACTACCACTTTACAGATTTTACAACAGTGCCCCTCAACTGCTACGGTACATTCCAGGAATATTCTAGCCCTAGTGTCTAACTTCAGGGGTGTTCTCATCACACTGTCTCGCGATGTCTTCATCTTGGGCCTAAGCTGACGCCCACTAGAGGCCCATCAACTGTCCCCACGTATGCCTTGCTTACCTAATCGTTCCTTGATGGGCCTCCGCCGCCTGGGGAACACCTTCACCATGATTACTGCGCTTGGCCTCCGCTGTCCTGGGGAGAGCCTCCATCGTCCCGGGGAGAAACTCCACCGTCATTCTTGTACTAGGCCTCCGCCGTCTTGGGAAGAGCCTCCGCTAGCTAGGCCTCGCCGTCTTGGGGAGAGCCTCCGCCTGCTAGGCCTCGCCGTCTTGGGGAGAGCCTCCGCCTGCTAGGCCTCCGCCATCTTGGGGAGAGCCTCCACCGGCTGGGCCTCCATCGTCTTGGGGAGAGCCTCCGCCGGCTGGGCCTCCGCCGTCTTGGGGGGAAGCCTCCGCCGGCTAGGCCTCCGCCATCTTGGGGAGAGCCTCCACTGGCCGGGCCTCCGTTGTCTTGGGGAGAGCCTCCGCCGGCTAGGCCTCCGCCGTCTTGGGGAGAGCCTCCACCGGCCGGGCCTCCGCCGTCTTGGGGAGAGCCTCCGCCTGCTAGGCCTCCGCCGTCTTGGGGAGAGCCTCCGCCGGCTAGGCCTCCGCCATTATTTCTTCATCAGGCCTCTTTGAGGGGGAGTTGACCCATACTCCGTATGGGCTCCCCCAACAAATAGAGAAGAACCGGCCTCAACGCACGAAGAATTGGTTCTACGCTTATGGGGGAAGCCTAGACCCATACACTGGCATGCTAATTTTCGGCCAAAAAATTGAGAGAGCAACACAGAGACTAGCTCGTGCTAGGGAAGAAGCTGATAGTGGTGTTTTCAAGCCCAACAGAGAGAAGGATGAATTGACATATGCCCTAGAGAATCCCGAACACGGTGGTCGAACAAGAGGCTATGGGGCGGTTCCATGGCTACAAGCATTCCCAGCAGACAAGGATACCTACAGAAGCCGCCAGAGAAAGAAGGATGAGGAGGCAGACCGAACCCGTGTATTGGAGCAATTTGTTAATGAGTCATGACAAGCATTGCTTGAATCACGTGAACAAGAAAAATCTCTTGTGGCAAGAATGCAGGAGGAGATCAAGAGGCAAGTGCAGCTAGCAATGAGTCAAATGCAATCGCAATCAACGCCGGGAGTCACCATTAGCCCCATTGGTCAGATGAAAAGCAGTTGTGCTTCCATGGAGCTACCAGTTATTCAAGATGACGCTGGGTTGCGCTTCCCTGTTGATGACATTACCGAGCCTCTAACAACATGTGAGCTGCACATTGTAGATGGTAATAATGCATCAATCATGGTGGCTGTCGGGGTTGTATCTCCAATAGACCAAACAAAGACACCAAGAATCCATGGGTCAGTTATTCAACCTGGATATGCTAGCGTCTCGGTCGATAGAGTGCTCAAAGGTTACAGCAATGTTCCTCTTGACATTGAAGGTGGTGATGGGGAGAAGACACTAGGAGAAGCAGAGAAGACATTTATTCAATGGCGCAAATGCTTCATCATCATTGCTAGGACGCCACCGCTTCCCCTACCTCACCCTAGGTACGAATGAAAGTGAATGAAATATTATTTTCCATTAATTTTATATTAGCTTCAAAAATAATTGACTCACAACTTATTTTTGTAGTAGGGTCTCCCCCCAGCCTTGCCCAATCATTCATTCCCCATCTCATCATAGCATCGTGGGGGGCGAGACGACTTCATCCCCACGGCGATCTCCAACTCCTACACCGGCCCCATCGCCTCCACAACGATCTCCAACTCCCACACCGGCCCGACCGCCTCCACAACGATCTCCAACACCTCCACGCCGGTCTCCAACACCGGCCTCATCGCCTCACGCCAGTCTCCAACACCGCCCCCACCCCCTCCACAGCGACGCACTACAGAGACGTCTAAGGTCCCGGCGGCAAAGAAGACCCCGAAAAAAAGAGTTATTTCTCAAGAAATACTTCCTAAAAAGACTGATGAGCAAATAGCAGCTGAAGAAGACAAAAAAGTGAAAGATTTTTTTATAGATATCCAAAAGCAGAGACAAGCGAAGCTTAAGGAGAAGCCGTACTTTTACATACCACGAGATCTGCTGAGGCAGAAGGTCGAAGCTCACAAGAAAAAGATGCTTAAAGTTCGTAAGCCTCCGCCACTATCAGACTATGACTGCTCCCTCGTGAAGTCACATGATGCAGATAAGAAAAGGAAAAGAGCATCAGGGAAGGATGTCCCACAGCTCAGACAATAGAAGCAACCAATGCAAAATCTTGTTGTTGCTAATGAATATGGTTTCAACATAGAAGTCTATCGACCAGACAACTCTGGAGAAGTGTCGGTTCAAGACCTTAATGCTTTTTTTGAACTAACTGGTTTAACCTTGGTTCAATTGACGGGCAAAGCTCCAATCCAGAACCTGCAAGTTGATACCTGAAAGACTTATAAATTTGGCAAAAGTCTGTACAACCCTGCGGCTCTGAATGAATTGGGTACGCAAATGTACTTGCTCAACAAGTGGTACATGCAGGCGTGTGGTAGGGGTGAGGAGTGGATCTTTGTTAGATTTAGAGACCATCATTACTTCCATGGCGATGACATCTTACATATTAGTTTCGAAGAATTGCATCAACTATACCACATGGACGCTCTGGACAAATCAATCATTAGCTCCTTTTGTTTGTAAGTGATTCGTACTTTTATTTAATAAACTCACTTCCATGCGTACGTGTATATAATTATCCTCACATGTAACTTATATTTATATACAGATTCCAGATGTCAGAGCTCCAAAGAATACAAGACACCAGTGTTGGCTTCATTGATCCTTATATCGTATTCAAAACCGATAGTATTGTCAAGGAGCAGTGGGTATCTGAAGCACAGAAGAATATCATGAGGTTCTTCGTGAAGCAGCACGACAAGACAACAATACTTTTCCGTACAACTTTGAGTAAGTGTTAATAATAATGTAGTCTACACATTTTATGTAATATCAATACAACTTATATGCATGTACGTGTGTGTATAAACCAATGCAGGTTTCACTGGATACTCATTGTCATTGAGTTAAACTCAAGTCGGTTAGTAATCTTGGACTCGTTGAGAAAAGAGCGGGCACTATACCAAGATATGATAGACATTATCCAGGGGTAATTTCGATCTCTCGCGCACAACTATTATTGAATAGACTTTGCCATAATTTATTAACGATCGTACATTATTGGTCGCACAGGGTTTGGAAAGAGTTTATTCGGCAACACCGCAAGGATTGCAAGGCACCACTTAATGTAGTTGAAATACTAGTAAGTTGTACTATATATACTTCCCCACGTGTTTAATTACTATATCGTACTTCAATTTACGTGTGAGATGATGAGAATAATCTTCTTCTCGTACAGTAGTGTTTGCGGCAGCAACCAGGTAATAACTTGTGTGGATACTACGTTTGTGAATTTATCACTGCACACATAAGAAGAACTCCTGAAGATGTCCTCAGAGTACGTATATATCAATTTTTTATTTATTTTTAAATGAATATATATATATATGTATTAATACTTTTCCTTTTATTTCAAATGCAAGACTGAATGGTTGAGACAAAGGGTCATGCAAAAAGACCATCTGAAAGCAGTTCGTCAATAGAAGGATTTCTTCTAGAAAAAGTGCTAAATCCCAACGGCAAGTTCTACTTTGATCCTAAGGAATAAATGATGTAAATTAAATGTTTATTGATATCGTTATTTTCGAGAACAAGATTATGAAAGTGTTGTATATATACATATATATCTATAATATATATAGTTTCATACTTTATTCGAATATAATAATGCTCGAGATGAGAATTAGATGTAATTATATGCGTGCGTGTATTTATATTAGCAGCGTAGAATACGTACATAAAAACATATTATATATTAAACAAATATGTGTAACTGAACTGAAAACAAATTAAACAAAAAAAAAGAAAAAGAAAAGGAACCTTTAGTCCCGGTTGGGGTTACCAATCAGGACTAAAGGGTGCGGCCACATTTGCTCGGCTGGAGGGCCTTTAGTCCCGGTTGGTAACACCAACTGGGACTAAAGGTCCCTCTTTAGTCCCGGCTCGATGACCCGGGACTGAAGGTTCCACCTTTAGTGCCGGGATCGTTGTCCTGGCGCGGTAACCGGGACTAAAGGCCGTTACCGCCTGGGACAACAAGGCCATCCTGTAGTAGTGGATCTTCATCTTGAGTACCAAATGTGTGCAAAGTACACTCCTCAATCAAATGGCCTTGTACTCTTTTCTTGTCATGCTTAAAGATCATCTCAAAACCAAACTTAGGTGCCTCAATCACTTATAAACATGTTTCCAACTTGAGGACCTTTCAATCAAAGTGACTCTAAATCAATCTAATATTTATCACTTTTTTGGCAGATTCTATACCATTCAAAGAAATAAGCATATCCTCCAAAGTATAAATCCAAATACCATGAAATTTGGTGGAGATGTGCTTTACTAAGTTATATAGCAGCCATAAAAATTTTATCTTCATTTGACTTCTAGATTGCTACCAGATTTCAAATCTTCCATCACTGCTACATGCTGAAAACTGCTGCACTATAGCTGACAAGATCCACTGCAAAACCGAAGCATTTCTTATCCAAATTTCATGAAATTTCTACAGCATCTTATACCATAAATCTAGAGCATGTACACCAATTTTCATGCCAATCCAATAGGTTTTGATCACTTAAACATGGCTAAGATCGCAGCTAGCTCAGATTTTACAAGATGGGACAGATTTCAATAATTTGAGCTATACCTCATCAAATATGAATCAAACTTGAAACTAACTTGTTTGAATACTTTCATAAGACATATATCCATTCAAACCACTTACTAAAAGTCATCTCATGAACTTATCCAACACAAATCAATCCAAACTTGATTACTAATCATTTATCCATTCAATCATCTCATAGCAAGCAACATTGCCTATTTATCCAATTCAATCAACTTATATGCACCCAAATGAAATGATCAACAAGAGATATACCTTGGTTAGCTCATGATCATTCAATTTGCAAGCTTTAACTTAATTCTTTGCAAGTCATCAAATATATCCAATGAATTACCAACAACTTGAATTTTACACTTGTATGTTGTAGCACATTTGGACTTCACTCAATTTGTCATGGCATTGGGTTTGGATGTGCACTAGGCTTCATGTCTTGATTCAACATATGATGATTAATATGAAAACAATTGAATCAAGCCTCCAATGCCGATGGCACCTACAATCAATCATCCACTTTTTGATGGTACCCAAACAAGTTTGGGTCCTCTCAAGTTAGGAGCAACATACTTAGGCAACGCCTTAGTATGAGTAGCGAGATGTTTTGCAATAGCAACCATAGAGGTACCATTACCACCCTTTCTAAGTAATTTATTATCAACAATTGAAATAGGCTTAGAAGTGTTACCTAGGGGACATGAATGTGCCATGTGTCCCCTTTCTCGACATGAGTAGCACTTTCTCTTTGATTGAGCCTTCTCTTCCTTGCTCATGTGGTGCTTCTCATTGCCTTGCCTCTCATGGATTGCTTGAGCCTTCTTCTCAAGCTTGGTGGGACACTTAGAGGCAAAGTGTCCCATACTTCCACACTTGAAGCACTTGATGTGAGCATAGACTTTCTTCTCATCTTCATTCTTGCTCATCATCTTGGCATCTTATGTTTGCATTGGATGCCTTGCCTTTCCACCCCTTCTTGTTTTCTTCTTCTTTATCATCAAATCACTACCATCTTCATGGTTGATCTTGATTTGCTCTTGGGGTGTCTTCTCTTGCTCAACTTGTGGCTTTGATTGAGGCTCTTCTAGTTGCTTCACCAATTGCTTGGTTGGGCACATTGAGGTAAGATGACCCCAAGTGTGGCACTTGAAGCACTTGACATGCTTTATCCTCTCTTCTTCTTTCTTCAACTTGAGCTTTTCTTTATTGGGGCAACCATTTGCAAGATGTCCCACTTCATGGCACTTGAAGCACATGAAATGAGAGAGCTTCTCTTGTTCTTGCTTCTTCATCTCTCTTTCATATCTTCTCTTGCCCCATCTCTTCCTCTTGATCTTGCCCTTGTTGAAGCCAATGCCACTCATGTCATTGCGGCTTTCTTGATGATTGACTTTGCTAGTCTTGAAGCCGACTCCACTCTTGTCACCAAAGTTTCTTTGAGTCTTCAACATATGCTCAAAGGTGACTTGAGAGTTGTAGCACCTCTCTAACTTGTTGCTCAATTTCTTCACTTGTTCATTGAGCTCATTGTTCTCCTTCAAAAGGTTAGTCTCACAAGACATAGAAGTAGAACAAGCATCTATATGTGAAGAGCATGTCATTTCTAGTAAATCATCACAAGAGGTGGATACATGCTTCTTGCCTACATCACAAGGGTTAGTAACAATATGTGATTGATCATGTGACCCATGTGAAGAGCTCTCATTATTTTTAAGTTTCTTTGTAAACATTTTAATGAGAGAAGCATGTTGTTCTAATAATTCATCATGAGATGCAAGTAGTGTCTCATGATTCAATTTAAGCTCATCATGTGAAGATTTATATGCATCAAGTAATTTCTTATGTTCTTCACAAGAATTCTTTAGAAATGAGTTTTCATTTTCTAATTTCAATGTTTTAGCTTTCTCATTTTCTAAAGACATGGTTATGCTAGCAAGTCTACTAACAAGCTCATCATATGAATCAACATGATCAACCACATTGTCATTTGATACCTTGGTGTCACCTTGTGACATAAGACAATGTGGTGTAGTTGGAGAGCATGTAGTAGCATCTTCGTCATGGCTTGAGCATGAACCATCATCACCATCAAGTGTGCATGGGGTAGCATCATCACTTGCAACACTTGTGGCATCATCATCAACCTTGTCAAGTGAACTTGTAGTAGATCGATCATCATCATCATCACTTGACCATGAGGTGGAGCAATCTTCCACAATCACCAAATTGTGGTCATGCTCGACACACTCATGCGCCTCCTTCTTAGGCTCATCCTCCTTGAATTTACCATCATCCCATGTGGAGGAATCACCATAGAAGGCTTGGAGTGCTAGCCACATATCATGAGCATTCTCCAAGTCCCACACACGTCTAAAAACAACATCATGTAAAGCACATGTTAGATAATAAAGAGCACGATGATCAAGTTGTAAGCAATCCTCTTGTGCTTGGGTTAGGTTGTCCTTATCCAAAGCATCACGAGAAAAACCAACAACAATGATCCACCATGCCTAGGGACCCAATTCATGGAAATGATCAAGCATATGATGTTTCCACCGTGCATAGTTTGTGCCATAAAAAATATGTGTGTCACAAACAACCTCTAGCCCAAAGTTTGCCATCCTCTCGGGTAGGTAAAGACCACAAATGAGAGACCTCGCTCCGATACCAATTGAAAGGGTCGAGATGGCGACTAGAGGGGGGCGAATAGTCTTTTCTAAAACTTAATCGCGTCGGCTAACCAAAACAAGTGCGGAATTATAACTATCGATCTAGCCAAGACTATACCCCTCTATCTATATTCACTAGCACCTTTCAAAGATACTAATTAAGCAACAAAGGTGCCGGGCTAGCTAGAGCTCTCCTAAACAATTCTAGAAGCAAGGTCACACAAACCTATGCCACTAGTACTTTAAGCGACAAGGGAGCTCCTACACATGCTAGCAAGCAAAAGCATGAAGCTAACTAAGCTCACTAGCAATGCTCAATAACAAGGCAACCAATGCCTAATTAGAGAGCGCAAATACTTAGCTACACAAACTAAGCAAAGTGACTAACAAGGTTACACAAACCAAATTAGCCACGCAAGGGAGCTACTTCTATGCTACACAAGCAACAAGGTAACTAGTAAGCTACACAAGCTAACTAATTACAAGAGCAACTACACAAGCACAATATATGTAAAAGTAATCACAAGCTTGTGTAACGAGGATGCAAACCAACGGGAAGAACAAGGTTGACACGATGATTTTTCTCCCGAGGTTCACGTGCTTGCCAACACGCTAGTCCCCGTTGTGTCGACCGCTCACTTGGTGGTTCGGCGGCTAATTGGCATCACCCGCCAAGCCCACACGTCGGGCACCGCAAGAACCTACCCCGAAGGTGACGGTAGCTCAATGACACGCTTTACTAGAGTTGCTCTTCGCGGCTCCCGTAGGGCGAGCACAATGCCCCTCACAAAGCACTTCTCCGGAGCGCCGCACAAGCTTCTTGCGGGCTTCCACGGAGACCACCACCAAGTCGTCTAGGAGGTGGCAACCTCCAAGAGTAACAAGCACCATCGGCTTGCAACTCGATCACCTAGTGCCACTCGATGCAACCTCACGATGCAATCGCACTAGAATCGCTCACTCACACAATCGGATGATCACTATCAAGTATGTGTGAGATGGAGGGCTCCCAAGCACTCAGAAGCATGGACACTAAGTCCCCCTGAGGTGCTCAGCACCAGCCATGGCCGAAGGCCACTTCTATTTATAGCCCCAAGGGCTAAACTAGCCGTTACCCCTTCACTGGGCAACTGTCGGGTCGACCGGACGCTCCGGTCGTGTTGACCGGACGCTGGACCTCAGCGTCCGGTCGCCCGATGATAGCCACGTGTCACCTGCGTTCAACGGCATTCTTCCGATCTCAACGGTCATCATCTGACCGGACGCAGCAGCTTCAACTGACCGGATGCTGCACCCTCAGCGTCCGGTCGTTTACAGTAAGGTACCGGCCCCGACCGGACGCGTCTGGTCGGACGTGATCGGACGTAGCTCCGACGTCCGGTCACTCTCCAGCTTCTTTGCTCTGCCTGCGTCACCATATGTCAGCCTGACTGGATGCACCCTGCCAGCGTCCGGTCACTTCCAGTGCCAGCGTCCGGTCACTCTCTAGTGACACTGCTTCGTCCGACAATAGGACCGGACGCAGCCTCCAGCTTCCGGTCACTTTCAGAGCCAGCGTCCGATTGACTGACCGATGCTGCACGCTGACTGCCACCACTGACCGGACGCTGAGCCTCATCGTTTGGTCACTGCATGACCAGAGTCCGGTCCACTCTATGGGACCTTTCTCATCTCTGTTTCTTCACCGAGTTGATTCACATCAACTCCAACTTCATCTCCTTTGTAAATATCACTGAACCTGCAGATAAAATTTCGAAGAGACTCATCGGGCTTCTGGACGCATGCGAACAGATCATCCTCATGACTGGGGTGACTATACATTGTTGGTATTTCTTAACGCATACAGAAATAATCCGTAAGCGCACGGAATTACTATTTTAGCACTTCACCTGAAAGTATTCAGGGTATCGTATTTTCCATAGGGAACGGATATATTCTTCTAGTTGGTTTGTCCAAGGACAACACAAGGAGAGAGTTGGCGAGGGTAGAGATGGATTCCTATTGTTTTAGGGTCTAGGATAGATAAACTCTACTTCTACTTGCTTACTTCAGGCACCGGAGATCACCTAGTCTACCAAGAGATGTCGACCTGTAGCTCTATGCCGAACCCGAACGTGGGGGATTACGAGGCACGAAGAGGGCTGTCACCACCTGCCGCCTACCCCTCAACCATGGGGCACAAGGCAAATGATGCTAGTCTCTAGCCTAGACACCACGTCCATGCTATCGACTACTACTCTAGCGTTGTGCAGGGTTATCCGTCTTAATTAGGAGCCCTCTGCTAGAGTATCCGCTATGAGAACGAATGACAAACCCACAAGCAAATAAGAGCAAAGCTTGGGGAAGGCCACCGACAATTCCGGTGTTGGGCGCGACCATCATCTTCGTCCTCGACGACATATGAGTACGACGGCACGCAAAGGGAAATATCGCAGCAAAAACTAGCGCGTAGGGGATACGTGCGACACGGAGTCTGCAGATCTTTACGCGTGTGGGGGTGATTTTTCCCAAGTGCCAAAAGATTGGGATGTAGTAGGATTGGGAATTGTTGGAGATGAGTTTTTTCCAATCTTGCTAAAAATTCTAGAATGGGAGACGGTTTGAGAAACTCTTGGTGATGCTCTTACACTACTACAAAAATAAATTTACGAGACACTGCCCAAATATTAAGGAGGCGGTCACAAAATCCAACTGCCTCGAAAAATGCTTGATGATTTTCGGAGGCGGACGTTTTCATTTACAGAGACGGTTACAATTAATCGTCTCGTAAAATCGACTAATGGCCTAAAACTGATTTACGGAGGCAGAACTCTTCCAGAAAGGCAGACCATTGTTGGTCGTAACAATTGCTGCTGAGTTGTCGGATTGATATGACCTCTTTTTTAACATTTTGAATAAACACTACCAGAATCCTCAAATTTGCCAAGTGTTTTTATGTTTGCTGAGTGTATTCGCTCGGGCACTCGGCGAACAAGTTCTTTGCCGAGTGCCGCGCTAAAAACACTCGGCAAACAGGACGTTTGCCGAGTGTCAAAACAAAAACACTCGGCAAAGAGGTTGTTTGTCAAGTGTTAAAAAATACACTCAGCAAACAAAAATAAAATCTTTTTTTCTGAAAAAGAAGGAGAAGAAAAAAAAACTTTGCCGAGTGCTCAGATCTAAAACACTCGGCAAAAAAAAAGTAGGAGAAGAAAGAAATTAAAAAAAACTTTGCCGAGTGCCCCATTTGAGACACTCGGCAAACAACAAAAATATCTACATAACCTAACCGCGTCCAGCACTCCACCCGCCTTCCCGTCCCCACCCCTTCTCTCTCCTCCCGCCCCCAGCGCTCCTCTCCCACACCAAACGGCGCCTCCCTCTCTCTCTCTCTCTCACACACACACCGGCTCCTCTCCCTCTCCCCTTCCCCTCCTGGCGGCGCCCCCTCCCCATCGTGCCGCACTCTCCCTTTCCCCTCCCTGCGGCGCCCCCTCCCCTCCCCTCCTCCCTCCGTCGCGAACCCGAGGCGGGGATCCGGTGGAAGCGGCGGCCTCTTCCCTCTGGATCTAAGGCGGGAGATCTGGTGGCTCGTGGCGGTGGCGGCGGCATGGCCCTCCTCCCTCCGGATCCGGTGGCGGCGCGTTGTCTTTCCCGGAGCAACAACGGCAGAGGATCCGGCGAGCTCGAGGCGCAGCGAGCTCCTCTGGTGGTGGATCGAGGTCGGCCGCGCCCCCCTAGCGGCGGATCTAGTGCGGACTCGTCCTCTGGCGGCAGATCCAGGCAGTGGCGTCCCCCGGCGGTGGATCGAGGTCGAGCGTGACCGGATCTAGCGACGGCGACAATGCGCAGATCTGGTGTGGCGGAGTAGGAACCCACGATGGTCGCGGATGACGATGTCGCTGTGGCGAGCGGCTCGAGGAGGCGGCTTTGCTGGTGGCGCGGTGGTGGTGCGGCGTGGTGGGGCCCTCCCTTCTTCCCCGGAGTGGTGGCGGCGGCGTGGATGGTGGTGGTGCGGCGTGGTGGGGCCCTCCATTCTTCCCGGGCGTGCTTTTTTTATTTTTTGACGAGTGCCCGACGGAAAACACTCGGCAAACTAGCGTTTGCCGTTAACAAGTTTGCCAAGTGTCGTTTGCCGAGTGTTTTTGGGACTTCGCCGAGTGCCCCTGGCACTCGGCAAATATCCTGTATCCGGTAGTGAAACTAATTAGTTCAAAAATGAACTAAATTATTAGCTTTTGTCCTGAACATATTTACAGAGGGAGTAGACTGTAAATTATAATTACAGTGAAGGATGCTTGCTACCAGCGCTTGACTATTGTGCTACTGAGATGGATCGAGTTAGAATATGCTAATGAGATATATACCCAGTAGAGTGCAGTGATTGGTCATATATAAATAGGGGTACGTGCTGGTGCATATATAGGTCATTATGTCAATTATATTATCAGAAATAAATCACGTAGATATTGAGGTAATTAATATTTCTTTTGGCTCAAAGGCAGTGCACCTACATGTGCAGCCGTACTACTTTACGTGGTACCCCTTACTATGCACTCTAGTATTTTTTTTTTTTTGAAATAAAAGGCAAGAGCTATGCCGCTCAGTTAAGTAAGGGGTAAGAGTTTTATGTACAAGCACCCCTGGTGCCAACACTGCGGTCGTAAACCGTAAAGGAAAGACCCCTTATGCATTGATAGTGTAATAATTAATGTTGCATGCAGGGATCCCGCTTATGGCAGAGCCGCATGGTCCTAGCTTGCAGTGGCCAGTAGGAGTCAGATCCGATGGGTAAATGAAGCTCACCTGTCTCTAGCACACAATACACATACTCTGTTTGCTCCATTGCTTTTACCCCGGCAATCGATCATTCCTGGTGACACGAGGCTGTCCATAAAGGCATACTGCCAAATCATGATAACTGGAGACCAGGCTTGGGCATGTGTATATTTCTTCACTGCATAATTATTATTTTTTTAAGTAATGGGCCTATGCATATTTGTTCAAGTAATGGACCTGAGGTCCTGGATTTTATAATGAACTGAACATGTGTTCATGAAATCTTTTGTAGTACAATAATAACAGAGTAGGCTGATCCTGATCGATGTTCCTGAAATCAGGCAAATCATTCTTGATGTCGATGCCGAAACACCATATCATGTCGATTATTATGGGGTTGTCCTCTGCTTTCCCTGTCTCTGCAGCAGCAGCATATTCTGTGCCTTCTCGCATGCACAACACCAATATATACAGGTGCTCAGCTTTCTGACGGAGCAACACTGTCCGTCTGTGAGGTGCTCAGCTTCCAGTAGATAGGTCCCTGGTCCTTGATGTTGGCTTCTCGCCGCTATCATGGATCACTTTGTAACATTTAGTTACTTTCCTCTTAATGGAAAACGGGTTGAACACCCGGTTGAGAAAAAGAAAACACTCTCCGTCTGTGATTCTTTTTGCCCTGTCGGTTCGTTCTAATGCCATGTATGTATGCATGGTGGCAAGGTGATGACGCCATCCACACGGAATGGAATGGAACAGAGCATGACCTGCCTGCTTAATAGTACTTTGAAGCATGGGAAAAGCTGTGCATCGTGTACATCGCCCTGTTCACTTGGCTTATAAGCCGTACTTTTTTAGCCAACGAATAATATTTTTTCTCTCACAACAAATCAGCCAACAGTACTTTCAGCTATGACTTATCAGCCAAGCGAACAGAGCATATATGAATAAAGCAAAGAGGATGTAGATCAGAGCAGAAACAAAGCAGAGCAGAGCTGATGCAATGCCAAGGCACCCCGTCTCTTGAGCTCTCTGTGGCCTTGGACTCAGGTCGACACAGGAAATAAGAAATCTCAAACGCAACGTATACCTCCTGGCATCATTGTTATGGATAAACAAGCCTGTTGAAACTAGCGGTTTCAATCCGGGTGGCGGAGACCGAGGCCTCCGTCCGTCTGACGGTCAGCCTCGGGCGGAAGCTCGGGATACGAACGTCAGGGGGGATAGTGATGTGTAAGGGAATGATACGAAAAACTATGGTTTCATTAACTCGTTCACCAACCAACCTCCACGGTTACAAGTGTCCCCTATTTATAGGACTCAACTACCACATAACAGAATTTATTACAATGCCCCTCAACTGCTACAGTACATTCCTGGAATATTCTGCCGCTAGCCTCTTGTTCGCGGGGCAATCCTGCCATACCGTCTCCAAGTAATGGGCTTCCATGAGCAGTCGGCCCACTGTAGCTTGGTCTTCGGCCCAAAGGCCTGGGTCCCCGGCGCTGGCCTTCATCTCCCGGGGCGCGCTGCTCCCTCGGTGGGTCTTCGCCGGACGGTCGGAGACGTTATCTGCGGGTCTCCGCCCGGCCGCGCGGGGGGCCATGGTTCTCGCCGCCGGCCTCCGCGTTCAGGGGCGCACCGTTGCCTTGGAGAATCTTCGCCGGTCCGGGCGGAGGCATCACCCGCAGGTCTCCGCCCGGCCGCTGGCCTCCGCCTTCAGGGGGGCGCTGTCGCCTTGGAGAGTCTCCGCCGGTCCGGGCGGAGACATCATCCGTAGGTCTCCTGCCCGGCCGCGCAGGGGCCATGCTGGCGCGCTTGCGCGGATCGCGAGCGCCCGCGCTTGAGTACCTGCGCACACTTAGGCAAGATCGTTTGTTTGATTAGTTTAGAGATAAGGCTGCCTCCGCCCGTAATACCGGAGACGCCTGCCTGAGCGGTCGGCGGGATGCGTGCCTGGCCTTGGCGGAGTCCGCGATGATAAGGAGATTCAGCACCCCTCGAGCATAGTCGGGAAATTTCCTTTAGTCAGCGCCGGGTCTCCGCCCTAGGACGCTCGAAGACGCCTTGGCGACACCCCGCTGCCGGGGGCCTTCGCCACCCGCCAAAGCCATGTTACAACAGTTCCCCCCTTTTAAGACCATGGTTCGCCGGAGCGTGCCGTGAGCTCAAAACTCCTTAGCCGAAGGCGTCCGCGGGGGCGGAGGCCGCCTTCGGTGTCTTCGAGCGAGGCCCCGCTACTTCCCCCCTGGCCCGCTCTGGCGTAGCCGTTGGTCTCGTCGAGAGTAGCCGTTGGGCGGCAAATCTAGCCGTTGCCCTACGTCGCGGCCAGTTTCCGCTGTGTCAGTGTCCGTTGCGTTCCCTGCGATTTTTTCGGAGGTGACCGTTGTGCAGCGGGCGAATCTTCCGGAGGTGACCGTTGTGTGGCGGGAGTCGGACCGCCTGCCCGCTACCTATATAAGGGTGCTTTTGGTGGCGGGGTCCCCCCACACACCACTCACTCGCTTTCATTGCGTTCGAGAAATTGCTCTCTGCCCTCTTCGCTTTCGCCTCTTGCTGCCCTCGCGTGTTCCGTCTTTCTGTTCGTGTCTCGCGCTTAGGTTGCTGTCGCGGTGGCTTTCCTTTCCGCCTCCGCCCAAACTCGCCGGCCCGCCTTCTCCGGACCCTACCGCCACCTTCTCGGCGTTAGGGCCGTCGGCTGGGGTGCACGCTTTGAGGAGTGCATGCTTGCCTCTGCCTCCGCGTTGGAGTTGGAAAAATTGGTGGAGGAGGATTTGGGGAGTGTCTCTGCGTCTATCGGAGACCTGATCGCCGTGGACTCCGGAGACATGGCGATAAAGTCTTGGGACTTCGGCCCGTCCTCTATTACTGAGGAGGCAATCGCGGAGATGCTGAAGGAGTCATGTTTTCCTTCTTCTAGGGTGAAAATCCCTCCGTCGGGTCAGACTGTTCCAGAGCCGGAGGAAGGATACGCGGTGGTCTTTCGGGACTTCTTCACCTGTGGCCTCCGGTTTCCTTACATTCCCTTCCTTCGTCGGGTGTTGGAGACCTTCAATGTTCAGCTCCATCATCTGACTCCCACTGCTTTCCTGACACTTAGCAAATTCTGCTGGGCGTGCGTCTCTTACGGTGCCGAGCCGGATGTGGACACCTTTTGCACGTACTATGAACTGCAGAAGCAGCCGAAGAAGAAGAAGGAGGTGCGAGATGGCAAGGAGGTGGAAGTGACCTATCAGTACGGTAGTTGCACTTTCATGTCTAAGAGGAACCAAGGCGTGGACCGCCTGGAGATCTCTTTTTGCCAGAAGGGCAAGTGGGACCGCGGCTGGCTCGAGCAATGGTTCTACGTGAAGACTTACGGGGTCCGCAGCACAACTGAGGATGGCGAGGAAGTCTCGGAGTATCCACTGACTTCTCGGATGGAGGAGATGGCGCCACACACACGCGTGGATCTGCCGGAGGAGGTGTCTCCGACGCTGGGAGGCCTAGTGATCAGGCTTTTGCGGCAGCGTGCCGCTACTCTGGTGGCCGCGATCTGGTGGAGGAGATCATGGCCTCCAACTACTGGCCCTTGGGCAAAAACAACCCAGCCTTTCAGCTGGAACAGGTCAAGGTTCCCGTTTTTGGCCCGGAGGCCGGGATTCCGTTCCCCCGCTTCGGTCGGTCTTTGGGGGAGGGGGTGACGGAGGACTGGTTTCATCTCCGAAGTCGAGGAGGCCGCCATAGGGTTGGTTGGCAAGATTTTCGAGCGTGAGTACACGTCTCGGATGGACCATGGCAGGCACCATGCCGTGGCTCAATCGAGTTTTTGAGGAGGTCGGGATCATCTACCGGGAGCGCGAGGTTCCTGCTGAGGTCCTGGCCTCGATTGAAAGAAGAAGAAGAAGGCCTACGCAAAGAATGTTACAGCGGAGGCCGAGTCTAAAAAGAGGAAGGGCGCCGTCGGCTCTCGAGCGCCTGTGAAAAAGAAGAAGAAAAGCGGAGCCCCGTTGATCGCGCCGGCCTTGTCTTCTGCTGGCAGTGCGGGTGCTGCCTCCGCAGGCAGCGAAAACGTTGAGAGCTCCTCCGCCCCGTCAGCGGACGCTCGAGTTGCGAGCGGAGGGGATCGCGGCTCTCCCGTAGCTCCGGTGTGCCCGACGAGCGGGGCTATGAGCGGTGCCGGGCATCCGGAGACCGGCGTTGTCCTGGCGCGCTCCTCGCATGGTGCTACGAGCGTCGGCGAACGGCCGGTGGATAGTGCCGCCGAGCCTATGCCCGACGTTCTTGGCGGGCTATGCTCAAGCTCTAAAGAGGACACGGAGGCCATCCTGCGGCGTGTTCCTTCGTCCTCTGCCACTATCGCGCTTTCGCCCATACCTGCGGCCGACGTAGGGCGGCTGGAGGCCGCTCTTGCTGAGGAGGCTCCAGCGGCTCGGGCTTCTTCGAGCCCTCCGCCCACCGGGCCGCTGGCTGAGGAAGTCCGCCCCTTTGGGCCTTCGCCACACGATACGGCGGAGACTTCTGCTCAGAGGGCGCGGCAAGCTGCTCTGCCTGGGCTCTTTATGAGTAAGTTTGTTTGGTGCACATCCTTATGTTTATTGTCTTCGCCCAGTTCATTCCTTTGCGTATTGTGCTAAGTGCCAATACTATGCATCTGCTGCTTTGCAGGTGATGTCATGGCTGGACTTCTCACCCCAGAGGAGCGAGCAGCCGCCGCTGGTGCTAGGTTCGGTCCGGGGCAACCGAGGCTGACGGCGCTGGGTCCGAGTAAGTAAAAATGTTTTCATTTTGATCATCATCTGGTCTGTTTGTGATCTGCCCTCCTGACCTAAGCTGCTGTTGTTGTTGTTTTTTTTACGTAGGCTCCTCCGACACTTCTATCTCAGGTTGGGAGGAGTGTTATCTTGCCGTTCTTGGAGACGTCGGAGGTGGTCTTTGGCTGTTGGTGCGTTTAACATGAGATTTGCTTTTCTCACCTCATCGTTTCTTGTTTGTTTGTTCTTCTTTGAACAGATCGCTTCAAACAGCGTCTGAGGGATATGGATTTCTTCTAGCTTCTTCGCGTTCACCTGGAACACCAGAGCCTGGTGCGTCTCCGGCTGTTTTGCCCCTTTCCTTGTTTTATTATTTTTTGTGTACGCTCGTTTCTAGACTTGTTCTTGATTCCGCTGCTAGATCGCTTTGGGTTTTTTTTGTCGCAGGGGTATCACACGGGTGTTGTTATGGAAGAGCGCTGCACCTCGCGAGGTCTCCGACCGCTGACGCCGCGATCGAAGCGCTCAAGGTGGAAATCGAGCGCCTGGAAGGTGAAAAAGGGAGTCTGTCGGACTCTCTCACAGCTCTCCGCCTGTCTCTGACGGAGAAGGAGCGAGAAAAGGATGGCTTGAGGGTCGATCTCGCCAAGGCCCGGGAGGCGGAGGTTTTGTCCGCCGAGCAGGCCCGTAGGGCGAATGAGCTGGCCGAGGGTCTCCGGCGAGAGCTTGCCTCCGAGAAGGAGTCCAGCAGCAGCGGTGAGGGAGCAACTTTCTCTGACAACGAGGCGTTTGGACTCGGTCAAAGGAGTCCTTGCTGCGACCGTTGGTCACTACCGGGCCACCGTCGTCGAGCTTGGAGGCGAGACCTCCGCTCCTCCGAAAGAAGACAGCGTGTACGCCCTCGCCTCCTGGCTAAAGCGTCATCTTGCGAAGCTCCCTGGTCTGATCAACGGTTGCACGGACTACGGGGCACTAGCGGGAGTGGCGAACTATGCCAAACTTTTGGCACGTGGCGGGTGTACGAACTCCGAAAGTATTCTAGAGGGGGCGCTGCCTGGTCCGGAGGAGCTCGGTGAGACCTCTCTTGGTTTGCGAAAAACCTTGAGAAATTTCATCGGGCACTTTTGGGCTCCATTTGGGAGATATGTTGCCCGGAAACTGGCGGAGGACAAGAGGGCGAAGGTACTTATAGTCTTTGTAGTCGCCCTTTTTCTCCTTTTTTCGTTGCTTTTGCCCCTGACATTCTAGTCTACGTTGCAGGATGCGCAGAAGGGTCTTGCGGGTAGGCATCCGTCGGTTCCGCGCTCGGCGACTGCGGTTGGTGCCTCCGCCGCTGGTGGCGCTCCGGGGGGATCTACGATCGGCGGAGTAGGTGGTCGGAGGCCGCCGGCGCCGTGCCCGCCCACTGCTGATGCGAGCTCCGCTCCAGGGACTTCTGCTGCGGCTGATGCGCCGGAGGTCTAGGCTCTTTGTAGCATTTGGTTGTTCTAGCGTGTACCTCGCAGTCCAACTGGGCTTTTGTGAATAAAGTTTATTTTGTTCTAAATGGTTTTGTGGAAAATTTTAACCTTGCGTAGGTTCCGAATCGGGAGCCTGCGCAAGACGTTGCTCCTTTGACTCTCTACAACGACGGTATTTACGTGAGCGGAGAGTTTTGGGAGTATTGGCGTTCGGCCTTCCCCCGCAGCATTGCCCACGACGTATTTGAGTCGGTTAGGTTTGACATAGACGACGAGCGCGCGGGGTTTACTCGCGCGCTCGCTTGGCGCGGACCTCCGCCACAGTAGTTAGGATTTTATTTCAAGTTGGTGTCCTGTAAGAATGTTTCTCGACGCTTTATGGAATGCAAGACAGGTTCACTTTCTTGATTGTTTGTGCAGTGGCTTGAGCCCATCGTGGTAGTTTACATATCTCGTCTAGTCCCTAGCTCGCGCACTTGTTGTCCTTTGCTTGGGCGATCGAGCGCGATACAGAGGTGGTGGCCAGGACCTTCGCCCCATTTTTTCTCATTCTCTGAGTTTGCTTGATGGCCGGGGCGGAAGTCTCCGCAGCTTTTTCGACCGGCGGAGGCGTACTTGAAGTTCGCCTGGCGAGGTTTGCCGATTCGTCGTTTGATCCGGCTGGGGGTTTGGCGCAGCTTGTGCAGACGGCGGAGACTCTAGATATTTCTTTAGCTGGGTGTTTTAGCTGTCTAGAGGCGTGGGTCTCCGACGCTGCACACCCGTGGGACATGGTTGATCTTTGGAGATGGCAGGTTAGGTCTCCGACGTCAGGGGGATGTTACGAGTTTTCGTGCGATATCCCCCTGCTCCCGTAGGCCTTTGCTGTTCATCACCGTGCCGTAGGCCCTCTCTCTTTTCCCACTGTCTTCGACTGTCTACCGTTGCCTCCGATTTTACGAGTTTTCGTACAATATCTACGGCCGATTTGGATATCTAAGGAGACCCCTGCCTCCATGGCTATTGCTATGGCTTTTGCCTGCACTATGCCTTGCTCCCCCCTTGCGCTCTTGCGCCTTATGCTGACTGAGTTTCTTAAGGGCATAGGGGGAATCCGTTTTTATAATGGGGGGGTGGCTTTCGGGCGTTAACATTTTTGTATGTTGTTAGGTGGAACGTATCTTGGCTTTAATGGCCTGTATGTTGCATGAGTTATTCGTTCTCGTTGAGATCTTTGAAGTAAAGAGGCCTGGCGCCGCAGTGGTGGCAGTGTTTTGTCAGGCACTTTCTATTTTTCCTGTTTCGGATAGCGGAGACCTTTTTCCTAGCTCTGGCGCGACAAATTTGTTTCCCCTGACGCTAGGTTTTTTTTCTCTAAGGTCGGAGGCCTGTTCCACCGAGGTTGTTGCCTTGATGCCTGACTTTGGTTAGGTCTTTGTCAAGGGTCGGAGGTCTTTTTGGCCAAAGTTTTTTGCCTTGATGCCTGACTTTGGTCGGGTCTTTGTCAAGGGTCGGAGGCCTTTTTGGCCAAAGATTTTTGCCTTGATGCCTGACTTTGGTCAGGTCTTTGTCAAGGGTCGGAGGCCTTTTTGGCCAAAGATTTTTGCCTTGATGCCTGACTTTGGTCAGGTCTTTGTCAAGGGTCGGAGGCCTTTTTGGCCATAGAGGTCGTTTCAAATTGCCCTTGCCTATGGCTGGCGCTTTGAAAGGACCTGTGGTTTTTGTTTACCGAATATTGCGGCGCCAGAGCTGGCCGCTTTCGGTTTTGGGTTCTTTGTGGCGTTCTTTTGCGGAATTACCTCTTTATACTTGTAGAGGATTTTTACATTGAGCCTGCCTCGTTAAAAACCTCACCTCCGCTTGGAGTTCTCCTGTGAGGAAAAGAGTGCAGGCTCTTTTACATTTTGTATTGAATGAAGTAAAAAAACCTAAGGTAAATGCATGTAGGGGCCTCCGCTTATATTTTGCGGAGGTTGCCCTTTGGTACATTGCCTAGATGTAGTATCTGCGAAGGCTGTCAATATTCCATGTGTGGGTTGTCATGACACCTTCGCTCTCGGTCAAGTGGAAAGAACCAGGTCGGCCTGCTGCCGTTGCTGTGTATGGGTCTTCCCATTTCGGTTGCAACTTACCGACAAGTTGTGCGTTGGGTTTTCTCCTGACTACGAGGTCTCCGTATTTTATGTCTTTCCTTACCACCTGAGAGTCTCTCCACTTCTTGGTTTGGGACTGATATTTTGCAATGTTGTCGACTGCTTCCAGTCTGGTGGCTTCTATTGTTTCCTTTGCATATTCTTCATCTTGCAACATCAGCTGACTTGTTGTGCGGAGGCTTTCGTGCTTTATTTCTTCTGGCATCATGGCCTCTTCTCCATAAAGCAGTTTGAATGGTGTGAATCCTGTTGTTCTTGAGACGGATGTATTGTGTGACCAAATAACTCTAGGTAATTCATCTATCCATTTTCCTTTGCGTAGACCTAGCAGTGTCTTTGATATTGCTGAAAAGACTATTCTGTTTGCTCTTTCCACTGCTCCATTGGACTCTGGGTGGTATACAGAGGCGAAGGCTAATTTTGTCCCTATGCTTTTGCAGAATTCTTTGAAGTTCTCTGAATCGAATTGTTTTCCATTGTCTACTGTCAAGATCCTTGGTACACCGAATCTGCAAACGATGTTCTGCCAGAAGAACTTTCTGATAGTTTCTGAGGTTATCTTCGCCAGCGGCTTTGCCTCTATCCATCTTGTGAAATATTCCACTGCCACTACTGCGAATCTGTTTCCTCCTTGGGATGGAGGTAATGGGCCGACCAGGTCCATCCCCCATCTTTGCAGCGGCCATATCGGAGGTATAAGCTGGGTCTCCGACGATGGTTTTGACTGTCCTGGAGAGAATGTTTGGCATGCTTTGCATGTTCTGACTGTCTGCTCTGCGTCTTGTATGTGTGTTGGCCAATAAAAGCCTTGCCTTATTGCCTTTGCTGATAAAGCTCTGGAGCCAATGTGTGACCCGCAAATTCCATAGTGTATTTCTTGAAGCAATTCTATGCCTTCGCTCTGCGATATGCATTTGAGGAGAGGCTGGACTACTCCTTTCTTGTACAGTACGCCATTTACGATTGTGTAATTTCTTGCCCTGGCCTGTATTCTTGCTGCTTTTGCTTCATCTTCTTCGGTGATTTTGCCTTCTAGGAATTCTGTTATCACCTTTCTCCAATCTTCATTTTGCAGGTGTAGTATGGGTTTTAGTGCCTTGGATGTCTCCGCAGTTGCCGGAGACTTCAAGATCTGGTAAAAAGTATTTGGAGGCAGTGGCAGGTTGTTTGCCACAGCCTTTGCCAATTCATCTGCCTTGCTGATTAGCTGCGAATGCTGCTACCATTCTGTCCCTCTCTTGTTGCGCTCTTTGCAACTGTGCTTGCAGTTGTTGCAGTTCTTGCTCGGGTGCTGTGGCTGAGTTTGGTTGGGCCTCTGGATCTTGAATCTCTTGGTCTTGGGGTTCCGGTGGTTGACCCTGGGCGTCTGCTCTGGTGTCATCCTCTGCTGGCGAGGTTGCGTAGGCGCTACGAATGTTGCGCCTAGGCCTTCCTCGCTGACCCGTGGTCACTGCTGCTCTGGTGGTGGTCTTTCTTTTCCCTGCCATCGTTGGTTTGCCTTGGCTCAACCACGGTGGGCGCCAATGTTGAAACTAGCGGTTTCAATCCGCGTGGCAGAGACCGAGGCCTCCGTCCGTCTGACGGTCGGCCTCGGGCGGAAGCTTGGGATACGAACGACAGGGGGGATAGTGATGAGTAAGGGAATGACACGGAAAACTATGGTTTCATTAACTCGTTCACCAACCAACCTCCACGGTTACAAGTCTCCCCTATTTATAGGACTCAACTACCGCATAACAGAATTTATTACAATGCACCTCAACTGCTACAGTACATTCCTGGAATATTCTGCCGCTAGCCTCTTGTTCGCGGGGCAATCCTGCCATACCGTCTCCAAGTAATGGGCTTCCATGAGCAGTCGGCCCACTGTAGCTTGTCTTCGGCCCAAAGGCCTGGGTCCCCGGCGCTGGCCTTCATCTCCCGGGGCGCGCTGCTCCCTCGGTGGGTCTCTGCCGGACGGTCGGAGACGTTATCTGCGGGTCTCCGCCCGGCCGCGTGGGGGCCATGGTTCTCGCCGCCGGCCTCCGTGTTCAGGGGCGCGCCGTTGCCTTGGAGAATCTTTGCCGGTCCGGGCGGAGGCATCACCCGTAGGTCTCCGCCTGGCCGCTGGCCTCCGCCTTCAGGGGCGCGCTGTCGCCTTGGAGAGTCTCCGCCGGTCCGGGCGGAGACATCATCCGTAGGTCTCCGCCCGGCCGCGCAGGGGCCATGCTGGCACGCTTGCGCGGACCGTGAGCGCCCGCGCTTGAGTACCTGCACACACTTAGGCAAGATCGTTTGTTTGATTAGTTTAGAGATAAGGCTGCCTCCGCCCGTAATACCGGAGACGCCCGCCTGAGCGGTCGGCGGGATGCGTGCCTAGCCTTGGCGGAGTCCGCGATGATAAGGAGATTCAGCACCCCTCGAGCATAGTCGGGAAATTTCCTTTAGTCAGCGCCGGGTCTCCGCCCTAAGATGCTCGAAGACGCCTTGGCGACACCCCGCTGCCGGCGGCCTTCACCACCCGCCAAAGCCATGTTACAACAAAGCCCAATCAGTTTTGCCACGCACTCCGCCTGTAAACTAGTCCTATTAATTCATCAACTCGGCCAGTTGTGGTAATATATATGCAAAAGCTCCTATCAGCGAAAGCCGGCGGCCTGAGGCACAATTAAATTTCTTGGTAACATTTGTTACTGATCAAGTTTGCTCTGATTGCACCATGCGGTCAATGGGTATGCGTACAACGATGGTGCACTGCCACCAACTCTACTTTAGAGTTATTTATTTATATCACCAGCTTTGCTTTCAACAACAAGACAATTTTCTCCACCTGCTACACCCAGACAATACGGCAAGAGCTTCACCAGTACAATAACAAACGTCTTCTTCTGTTGGTTTGCCTTATAATGGACCTACATATACTTAGTCTTAAACTGGACGAGATGACCAAACAATAATGCACTTCTAAAAGGAACAAAGAAATCAAATGCTGTGTTGGATTGGTGTGACCTCTTTGGAGTTTAGCACTAGTATGTATCTATTATACTGGTGATTAAAGAAATCAGTTGAGTTTTAAAGTAGATTAGGTTTGTGCATTAATTGTTTGATTTTGTACTATATATATGACAATGAAAGGGCAGCAAGTTGGTCGTAAAAAAATGCTGCTGAGTAGTCGGATTGCCATGACCTCCTTTTTTCAGATAACATTTTGAGTAAGCTAGTTAGTTCAAAAAATGAACTAAATTAGTGTGTCCTCAACATATTCTTAATTACCAACATCTTATATTACCAAAAAAAAATATATGACAATGAAAGGGCTGCAAGTTGGTGATAACAAATGCTCCTGAGCAGCCCGATTGGTATGACCTTGGAGTTTAGTACTGGCTACCTTTGTTGCGTACTCTAAGAACAATGATAATGGCTGCAACTTCGACCTACCATGTGCTTAGTATGATTCGTTGTGTGACCTACTACTCCCTTCGTTTTTTAAAATTAATATTTTAAATAAGCTAATAAGTTCAAAAAAACAAATTGTTGTTTGATTTCCATTAATATAAAAATGATTTAGGAGATAGTTCTTTTGATTTAGGGATTGTGCAATAGCTCTATAAATAAGAGTATGACTGCTCCTAATCTGCACATCTTTCCTGTTGTCATTCTCTCGGTTTCCTCATTATGTAGTTGTCTAGTTCTAACGCTATTGAGATCCACAGTGCGAGAGGTTAATACTGTATCTGTGTTTTAGTTTTCTGCAAGTTGTCCTTTGTAAGATCCAGACCTAGTAGATCTCAGAAATAAAGCAATCATGTCCTCTGAGATCTAAGTCTTTGTTCTAATATGACTTGGCTTTCCCCTTCTCTCTGCCCCCTCTTCACCGTTTTGCTCGATCTTAAGTTCCTAAGGTTTCGAGTTTGTTTTGTTGGGTTGAATTTGTGCAAGGACATCACATGAACATCCCTGCCAAATGAATCAGGTAGATTCACCACAAGCACAATTTTTCACCCTTGGGAGGATTTCCTGAGAAAACCCCACTTCCCTTGATTGATATTCAGATCTGTTTCATTTCCGGAGTTTGTGGGGTTTGATTCTTTGGGGATATCATCTAATACACCTAAGAATCATCTCTGTAAATTGTGGGAATTTTTAGAGGCCGTTTGATCCAACTTCGGATTTTTGGAAAGAATTTCGGGGACCTAAGCCGAGCAAACCGGCCAGGCTGGTTCTTTACTGTTCAGCCAGCCTCCCAAGTGCTCTAGCCGGCCAGGATGCTCCGAGCGCCGGGCAGGCGGGTCACCCAGCCGGGCAGGCTGGTTTGCCAGCTCCTTTCTTTTGTGTTGTCTGTTTTCACGAGTTTTTGAGCTCCGGTTGCCCGTTTTGTGTTCTGTCTGTTCCGTAAGCTTCTGTAAGTTGTGCATCGTATATACGTGACCAGAGCAAAGAGGAAGTAGATCACAACAAAAACAAAGCAGAGCAGAGCATGAGCAAATGCAGTGCCAAGGCACCCTATCGCTTGGGCTCTGTGTGGCCTTGGACTCAGGTCGACATAGGAAAAAAGAAATCTCATGCGCACCGTAAGCCTCTTGGCATCATGAGGTATGGACAAGCAAGCTCAATCAGTTTTGCCACGCATTCCACCTGTAAACAAGTACTACTAATTGTCACACCCAATTTTAAGGATAAAATTGAATGCACAATACTCACGTGTGCCCAGGAATCAGTCACACACACAAGTCGACAAATCATATAAAGTATCATCACGGTGTCTCTTACATCACAAATAATAACATTAAGTAGTCTTACACAACACAGCGGAATAGTAAAGGATAACACTCTCGTGGAACACCATCACAGGGAAGGTCAACTGGTTGACCACAAGCCTAAAAATCCTCCGGGAATTCCTCATACCCGTTGTCATCTGTTACCCATCTGGGATTTTTATCCAAATAAAGAAAATAAACAAGTGTAAGTACATCCCGTACTTAACAAGCTAACATGGGGTTATGAAGCTCAAAAAGGGTTGACTCTGGTTTACTGCAGTTAGCATTTTTAGTACGACAAGCTTTTATTATCAGATATTATCAAATTATGCTTAAGCTCCCATTTAATCCCATATGAACATATATCAGTGTAAAGTGTATCGTATATCATCATAGAACATCTTAATTGAACATCATCAAGTATCCAGTTATTCTGTGAGTTTTCCGAGCCGTTCATGACCGTGAGCACGGCTGTTATAACAGTTTGTTACCCTCTGCAGAGGTGGTGCACATTCACCGCGAGTCGTGATCCCCATATGCCCGGGTTAATTACTCCCATGTCACTACCAAGGTGAGCGGGCAGAGTACACTATGAAGCCATTTCATAGGTTTCCCTAACAAGTTAGGGATGCTAGGTTTCCTTGGCAGGCAGATATAGGAACCCCCCTTTCCTATGGCACATATCCATCGCGGCTATACTCATAGGAATAGAGGCAGCCCTATACCCAACGTGGCAAGCCCCATTTGCGCCAAAAAGGTAACCTCTAACTAGCTAGGAAAGATCCTATTACTGAGCTAAAGTCAGAGCCATATGACTCTCCCGGTTGCACTGTCAGTCCCAGCTTTTGCCGACAGATAAGTCCTTATGGAGAGCTGGGAGCAACATGAACAAAGGTCATTTGCACCTTCGCCCTATGGAACAGTTGTTATGAATCATGTTAAACTCTTAGTTCCATAGTATCATTCATCATCATGTATATCAAGTTCAGTTAGAGCACTAGCAATCTACCCATATGCATTTAACCCATAGGAGACAAGGAACAAGATAAACAATCACTAGGGTGTCCTTACGGGTATCAAAATTAGACACATGCAAATGAGTAATTGATTAAAGTGAAATAGGATATCAAGGAAGGCCCATGCTATACTTGCCTTGGTTCACAAACTCGTGCTGGTCCTGCTGGTCGTCGAAGAGTTCTTGGTCTCCAACGTTTTCCTCACCGTCTGAACGCGACCAACACAACAACATACAACATTCCAAAAGCATTCATGCAAAGTAAACATTCCTATCATTAGAACAGTACACCAACAGTACTGAAAACAAGATAAAATGTTTGTAAACATAATCTACGTCTCGCTACGATCACGTCAACGCGAAGTTCACGAAAAACGGAGCTAAATTGCTAAAGTTATGATTTAAACGGGTTTTCCTATAGCCATATATTTAATTAAATCTAATCATGAAATTAAAAAGTTCCATACTTGACTAACAGTAGTTTCAACATGTAGCTTATGAAATTATGAAGCTAACGCGATTTGAATGGATCAATTCGGAGCTAAAACGACAATTTTATGAGCAAAACAGTTCAAATGGCATTTCTGTAAATACTGAAAACGTATTTTTGATTTAAACCGTGAAGTTTACGCTTTCCGAACGAGATTGCGCATTCGGGGAACTACGCCTTGGACTGCGGGTTAGGACTTAGAAAAGTCTAGGGTCTCTTTTGCAAATCAACCACGCGAAAGGGTATCGGACGATCTCGGCCATCGGATCAAGGATGTAGGGCTCGGATTAGACCTGGGGAGGGAGAGAGAAGGATTCCGGCCGGGCACAGTGACGCCGGCGGTGAGGCGCCATTGCCGGCGGCGTGGAGATCTCAGACACGCGCGGCTAGGGGCTAGGGTTCACCAAATGAAAAACCGAGCGCTCCGGGGGATGCGGGGGAAGAAGGGGGTCTTGGCCATGCTGATACGGCGGCCGGGAACAGCTTGTAGCGCGGTGGCCGCCATGGCCGGCGACCACGGCTTGTGGAGCTCGCGGCCAGGGCGCGAGAAGCCAAGAAAAACGAAAGTAGGGGTACCGGGAGATAGAGGGAGTCCAGGGGATTCTCACCGCGGGGAAGAAGGACGACGGGGAAGCTCGGCGGCGGCGGTCCGTGCGAAGGCGGGCGGCAGATTCCGGTGACCTCGGAGCGGCGGTTGTAGGGGCTTCCTCGGTGCTTGGCGAGCGCGAAGAAGAGAGCGGGGAGCTGCAGGGTGCGCGGGGGAAGGCTCGGCTGCTATTTGTAGCGGCCGGGGCGCGAGGGGGGGGCGCTCCCATGATGTCAGTCGTGGGCGGCGGTTGCTGTAGCACCGGGCGTGGGCGGTTCCGAGCCGCGCGGGGATGAAGACGGCGCCGACAAGCGGGGCCCGGGCGTCAGCGGCAGGGGAGGAGCGTGGGCGGCGGTTGCGGCCAGGCCGTTCGGCTGGGCTGGGCCGAGCGAGGCGGGGAGGCGAGCTGGACTGGGGCTGGCGCTGGGCTACGGTGCTAGGCCGCGGGGAAAAGAGAGAGGGCCAGCGGGCCGAAATTCAAGAAGGAAGGGGAATAAAAGTGATTCTTCTTTTTTTCTTTTTCTACAATTTTCCAAATCCCTTTTTAAATTCAAATTTCAATTCTTTTTGAAATCTTTAACAAATTCCAAGCATTCACAAAATGATATGCAGCAGCATGTATGCATCAAAAAGTTTCTAACCTTATTTTTAAATTTTAATTCCACAAAATTTATTATTTCCCTATCTTTCAATGCACACACATTTGCTTAAATAAATCATATTTACTAATTTTAAAAGAATGCAAATTTTACGATGTTACAATTCTACCCCCCTTAAGATGAATCTCGTCCTCGAGATTCGGGTGATTGCTTACTCAAACAGTTGGGGATAAGTCTTTCTCAGATCCTCTTCTCTTTCCCAAGTAGCCTCATCCTCTGTATATCGATTCCACTGCACCTTGCACATCTTTACAGTTCGGCTTCTTGTAATTCTTTCGGCAGTTTCCAAGATCTTTATCGGATACTCTTCATAAGTAAGATCTTCCTTGACAGCAAGTTCTTCCAAAGGAATCTGCTCTTCTGGTACCCTCAAACACTTTTTCAATTGGGAAACATGGAACACGTCGTGCACACCGGACAAACTCTCAGGCAGTTCCAACTGATAAGCTACTTCTCCACGTCTCTCTAGGATCTTAAAAGGTCCTATATACCTTGGTGCTAACTTTCCCTTCATATTGAATCTTCTCACACTTCTCATTGGTGACACCTTCAAGTACACCTAATCACCAATCTCGAAAGTCAGCTCTCTTCTACGAATATCGGCGTAACTCTTCTGTCGGGACTGAGCTACTCTCAAATTGTCTCTAATCATTCTCACTTGTTCTTCTACGTCTCTAAGGACATCGGGTCCAAACACTTGAGTTTCTCCAGTCTGATTCCAGAACAAAGGCGTTCTACACTTACGTCCATACAACACCTCGAAAGGTGCCATCTTGAGACTCTTCTGATAACTGTTGTTGTACGAGAACTCTGCGTAAGGCAGACTCTTATCCCAACTATCACCATACTGAAGTGCACAAGCTCTCAACATATCTTCCAAAATCTGGTTGATCCTTTCAGTCTGTCCATCAGTTTGCGGGTGGTAAGCAGAACTAAAATTCAACTTTGTCCCCAAAGATCTATGTACTTTATGCCAGAATTGAGATGTAAACTGAGTGCCCTATCTGACACAATCTTCTTGGGAACACCATGTAAGCACACTATTCTTTCCATATACAACTCTGCTAGTCTTGCACCATTATAGGTAGTCTTGACTGATAAAAAGTGAGCAACCTTGGTGAGTCGATCCACTATTACCCATATTGAATCATAACCTCTTTGAGTGCGGGGTAATCCTACGATAAAGTCCATACCAACTTCTTCCCATTTCCATTCAGGAATCTTCATTGGTTGTAGTAACCCTACAGGTCTTTGATGCTCAGCTTTCACTCTTTGACAAGTGTCACACAAAGCCACATATTCTGCCACATCTCTCTTCAAACCATACCACCAATACTTCTCCTTGAGATCCAAGTACATCTTGGTACTTCCGGGATGTATAGAGTAAGCAGACTCATGGGCCTCTTGCAGAATTGCATCTCGGATAGCTTTCACTTCTGGTACACATATCCTTTTCCTGAACCAAAGAGTACCATTCTCATCCATTCTGAATCCGGGTGCCTTACCAAGCACTACATTCTCTGCTATCTCTTTAAGTTTTTCATCCTCCAATTGTCCTTTGCGTATCTCTTTTTCCAAAGTAGGCTCTATCACCAATTCCATAGCATTAGTAACCAGGCTCAAATTGAGATACTCCATTTTAGCACACAACTCTGCTGACATAGATGTTATCTGAAGTCCATTGGCATAGCTCTTTCTGCTAAGTGCATCAGCTACGACGTTTGCCTTTCCCGGGTGATAATGCACTTCCAAATCATAGTCTTTGATCAATTCCAACCAACGACGTTGTCTCAGGTTCAGATCTGATTCGGTAAAGATATACTTCAAACTCTTATGATCAGTATAGATATCACTCTTATGTCCAATCAGATAATGTCTCCAGATCTTTAAAGCATGAACCACAACTGCCAATTCCAAGTCATGAGTAGGATAATTCAACTCATGCTTCCTTAGTTGTCTAGATGCATATGCCACCACTCTTCCTTCTTGCATAAGCACACATCCAAGACCCAAACGGGATGCATCACAATATATAGAGAAGTTCTTGCTTAAATCGGGCAAGATTAATACTGGAGCTGTAGTCAATCTCTTCTTTAGCTCTTCAAAGTTTGCCTGGCATTTATCCGACCATACATACTTAGCATTCTTTTCCAACAAAGCTGTCATGGGCTTGGCTAGCTTGGAAAAACCTTCAATGAACCTTCGGTAATATCCAGCTAATCCCAAAAAGCTATGAATCTCACTTACAGTAGTTGGTGGTTTCCAATTCAATACATCTTGCACTTTGACTGGATCCACTGCTATTCCACCATTGGAAACAACATGACCCAGAAAAGAGACTTCCCTTAACCAAAACTCACACTTGCTCCGCTTAGCGTACAACTTATGTTCTCTAAGCTTTTGCAAGACCAACCTTATGTGTTCAGTATGTTCTTCTTCAGTCTTGGAGAATATTAGTATGTCATCTATGAATACTACCACAAATTTATCTAGAAACTCCATGAACACCTTATTCATCAGATACATGAAGTATGCCGGTGCATTGGTCAATCCAAAAGACATAACGGTGTACTCATATAATCCATACCGTGTAGTGAATGCTGTCTTGGGTATGTCCGAGTTCCGAATCTTAAGCTGATGATAACCAGATCGGAGATCAATCTTGGAGAACACATGAGCTCCTCTCAACTGATCAAACAAATCATCAATCCTAGGCAAAGGGTATTTATTCTTGATGGTAACCTCATTAAGTGAGCGGTAATCCACACACATCCGTTGACTACCATCCTTCTTATCCACAAAGATCACAGGTGCCCCCCACGGGGAAGAACTGGGGCGTATGAAACCTTTTTCTTGCAACTCTTTTAGTTGTTTCTTAAGCTCTTCTAATTCATTAACTCCCATTCTATATGGACGTTTAGCTATTGGTGCAGTTCCAGGTAATAATTCGATAATGAATTCAATGTCTCGGTCAGGTGGCATACTTGGCAAGTCATCGGGGAAGACATCCGGGAACTCCTCCACGACACGATCTTGTTCATTGGCTTCACCATCTAGCTGATTCACTGTGGCTGTAGGCTGAGCTTGCACTACCACTTCTACACAGATTCTATCTCCATTGAGTGATGTCACAACCACAGATTTCTCCTGACACTGAATCACTGCTCGGTGTTGTTTCATCCAATCCATTCCTAGAACAAGATCGATTCCCGCTGTTCTCAACACAATAGGCTTCACTTTGAAGTCTACCCCCCTTAAGGAAATGCTAGTTGAGGGGCTCCAATAAGAAGCTATCATACTACCTCCCAGGGAATTTACTAGTATGGGGTTTTTCATGGCACACAAAGGTATGCTATGCATTCTAACAAAAGCTTGGGAGATAAAAGAATGCGAAGCACTAGAATCAAAAAGTACGGTAGCAGAGATAGAGTTGACGCTGAACATACCCAGCATGACCTCAGGCGTCTCCTGAGCTGCATCAGATGACACATAGTTCACCTTCGCAGTGTGAGGTGGTCGGGCGTTCAACTTCTGATTGCTGGTCTGGTTCTGAGGTGCTTGTTGGTTCTGCTTCTTAGGACACTGATGAGCATAGTGACCTACTTCTCCGCATCGGTAGCAGGCATTGGGATTGTTGGGTGCACCACTCTTCACAGGAGCATTGTTGGGCACTCCCTGGCGTGTTGCAGGATTACTGGTCTGTTGCGAGGGACGCTGGTTTCCAAACTGTTGCTGGTACTGAGGGCGTTGCTGGAACTGGTTCCGCGGAGGATACTGACCACGGTTTCCCTGGTGAGTTGGTCCTTGATTCCTCTGCTAGAAACCTTGCTAGGGATAAGCACGTGGGCGAGTGTTGCTTCCAAAAGCTTGCCCTTGGAGCCTTCTCTTCTTAGCTTTCATCTCCTTGCGCTTATCGTCAATCATGATTGCGCGATTCACCAAAGACTGGAAGTTAGGGTAAGTATTAGACATCAGCTGGAGCTGTAGTCCATCATAGAGTCCCTTGAGGAAACGGCGTTGCTTATCCTTGTCATCCGCTACGTCATTTGGAGCATAGCGTGAAAGTTGTGCGAACTTGTCCCGATACTCCGCCACAGTCATTGATCCTTGCTTGAGGGATCGGAATTCTTCCTGCTTCAGTTCCACTAGTCCATCAGGAATATGGTATGACCGGAAATTGTCCTTGAATTCCTGCCAAGTGATTGCAGGAGCATTGTTGGGATGTCCAAACTGGAATGATTCCCACCAATCCTGAGCAGCTCCTTGGAGTTGCCCGGAAGCGTACAACACCTTCTCAAGGTCGTTGCATTGTGCTATGTTCAGTTGTTTCTCCACAGCACGCAACCAATCATCTGCCTCCAAAGGGTCTGAGGCATGTGTGAACACCGGTGGTCGACCTTTCATAAACTCTCCACGCTTATCTCTAACCTGAACAGGCGGTGGTCCTCTTGCAGGTTCATTGTCCAAGCGCTGCATCATAGCTTGCATCAGCTGCGCTTGCATTCCCAATATCTGTTCCATGGTCACAGGTGGCGGTGGTGGATTTATGAGAGCATCACGCCCACGACCATGGCCTCTGCCTCTTCCTCCTCTTGTGGCCATCTGTTTTCCAACAAATGTGCAAAATTTAGAGATTTTCCAAATATAGAGAGCTTACAAAAGATAAGAAACAATGCTGAGAATTTTCTGGACAAGATTCAAATTCAGCAGTTCAGTAAAACTGTTATAACTCGAGTTTCAGAGATCCAATAGAGGTTCACCAAGATTTGTTAGAAAGCTTAGGAGATCAGCTACAACTTTCATTTAGACCACTTTTACAGATTCGGACACACACATAGTCAAAAGTAGTGCTAAACCGAAACTGTTCTGAGTTCCAGACAGCGCAGGAACATCAACTTGTGTCAGCTAGATCTCCCAGACCTGAACAGCTATTGACGTGATTCCAGAGACACTTGAAAGATACAGAGGTCTAGTTATCTCCACAAAAATTTCAGAATTTTTATCATCCCAGATTTCGAGATACCAGATAAAGAACACAGGCTGCTCCAGAAATCAGCACAGCAGAGATAAGATAAAGTGAAACATCAGCATTAAGATTTCATTCTAAACTTAAAGTTCCAATCTAAGGAAGTTGTGGACATGCCCACAAACTTCCAGCAATCAAGCAAAATACCAAATCAACCAAGTTCACAAATTAAACATCTAATCAACCAAGTTCACAAGACCAACAAGACTAAATAAGAAACACGAACTAACGACGTGGTAATCTAGATCAAGGCACCTAACACCTATGGAGCGGTGTCAATCATGGTGAAGGACCGGCGCTTCTTCTTGTAGATGGATGGCTGTCCAAGTTGAGCTCAAAGTTCATCCACTTGCTTCTGAAGGCGTCTATGAGCCCTCTGAGATGCACGCAGTTCTCCTTTGACTTCCTCATCCACTCCCTGCATAGCGTGGACATGCTGCACCGTTGCTTCCAGAGTTGGGTCATTCTCTGGTGGAGCCAAAACCTGCCAAACACCCTCATGATCATTTCAAGGAAGGAACCTGAAGCGATCCTCCCTCATGGCCTCAAATCGACGACCATGGTAGTGGATGTAGGCGTTCTGTGCTGCATCCTCCATACCATCCAAGGCATGGGCTCTCCTGGCAGGGGCACAATGAACAGTCTCCACCTCATGTCCATTCTTGATGTCGTTCCAGGCGGTGACCACCAGCTCTACCTTCCAGAAGGTAGCCTCCAATGGGTGCTGGTACTCGGCGCAGTGGTAGCTGATGGAGGCGTGCAAGTCAGGGTAGTAGTCGTCCAGCACGTGAGTGAGGAGCGTGTGGTAGTAGGCTATCTCTGGAGCTGGCTTGAAGTAGTACTTGCACTTCCAGCCAATCTGCCTCCTCCACCACGGGAACAACTGGGGATGGTGCAGGTGTAGGGGAAGTAGCCGTCAACTCCTCAGGTGTAGCTACAACCGGATAGACTGGCACGACGACTGGTGTAGGAGTAGGTGTAGGCGTCGGTGTAGCCATCTCCTCGTCGTCGGAGATGATCACAATCTCCCTCTCCGCCTGTGGGGCACGCGGGGTGAACATGGCACGATAGCCGGCGGTGCTGAGGCGAGCAGTCTTCGGATTATGAGACATCTATAGATTTAAAGTGAGATAGAATTAGAATCAACAATTTTAATTAATAGATTAAGGTATGAAAAGCATAAATGTTTTAATAAAATAACAAGAATAAGACAGTAAGCAAGAAACCAGAGGAGCAAGATGCTAAAACGACCATTTTCTAACTAGGCTTGCGTCCTACAGTCAACACGGCTCTGATACCAATTTGTCACACCCAATTTTAAGGATAAAATTGAATGCATAATACTCATGTGTGCCCAGGAATCAGTCACACACACAAGTCGACAAATCATATAAAGTATCATCACGGTGTCTCTTACATCACAAATAATAACATTAAGTAGTCTTACACAACACAGCGGAATAGTAAAGGATAACACTCTCGTGGAACACCATCACAGGGAAGGTCAACTGGTTGACCACAAGCCTAAAATCCTCCGGGAATTCCTCATACCCGTTGTCATCTGTTACCCATCCGGGATTTTTATTCAAATAAAGAAAATAAACAAGTGTAAGTACATCCCGTACTTAACAAGCTAACATGGGGTTATGAAGCTCAAAAAGGGTTGACTCTGGTTTACTGCAGTTAGCATTTTTAGTACGACAAACTTTTATTATCAGATATTATCAAATTATGCTTAAGCTCCCATTTAATCCCATATGAACATATATTAGTGTAAAGTGTATCGTACATCATCATAGAACATCTTAATTGAACATCATCAAGTATTCAGTTATTCTGTGATTTTTCCGGGCCGCTCATGACCGTGAGCACGGCTGTTATAACAGTTTGTTACCCTCTGCAGAGGTGGTGCACATTCACCGCGAGTCATGATCCCCATATGCCCGGGTTAATTACTCCCATGTCACTACCAAGGTGAGCGGGCAGGGTACACTATGAAGCCATTTCATAGGTTTCCCTAACAAGTTAGGGCCGCTAGGTTTCCTTGGCAGGCAGATGTAGGAACCCCCCTTTCCTATGTCACATATCCATCGCGGCTATACTCATAGGAACAGAGGCAAGCCCTATACCCAACGTGGCAAGCCCCATTTGCGCCAAAAAGGTAACCTCTAACTAGCTAGGAAAGATCCTATTACTGAGCTAAAGTCAGAGCCATATGACTCTCCCGGTTGCACTGTCAGTCCCAGCTTTTGCCGACAGATAAGTCCTTATGGAGAGCTGGGAGCAACATGAACAAAGGTCATTTGCACCTTCGCCCTATGGAACAGTTGTTATGAATCATGTTAAACTCTTAGTTCCATAGTATCATTCATCATCATGTATATCAAGTTCAGTTAGAGCACTAGCAATCTACCCATATGCATTTAACCCATAGGAGACAAGGAACAAGATAAACAATCACTAGGGTGTCCTTACGGGTATCAAAATTAGACACATGCAAATGAGTAATTGATTAAAGTGAAATAGGATATCAAGGAAGGCCCATGCTATACTTGCCTTGGTTCACAAACTCGTGCTAGGTCCTGCTGGTTGTCGAAGAGTTCTTGGTCTCCAACGTTTTCCTCACCGTCTGAACGCGACCAACACAGCAACATACAACATTCCAAAAGTATTCATGCAAAGCAAACATTCCTATCATTAGAACAGTACACCAACAGTACTGAAAACAAGATAAAATGTTTGTAAACATAATCTACGTCTCGCTACGATCACGTCAACGCGAAGTTCACGAAAAACGGAGCTAAATTGCGAAAGTTATGATTTAAACGGGTTTTCCTATAGCCATATATTTAATTAAATCTAATCATGAAATTAAAAAGTTCCATACTTGACTAACAGTAGTTTCAACATGTAGCTTATGAAATTATGAAGCTAACGCGATTTGAATGGATCAATTCGGAGCTAAAACGACAATTTTATGAGCAAAACAGTTCGAATGGCATTTCTGTAAATACTAAAAACGTATTTTTGATTTAAACCGTGAAGTTTACGCTTTCCAAACGAGATTGCGCATTCGGGGAACTACGCCTTGGACTGCGGGTTAGGACTTAGAAAAGTCCAGGGTCTCTTTTGCAAATCAACCACGCGAAAGGGTATCGGACAATCTCGGCCATCGGATCAAGGATGTAGGGCTCGGATTAGACCTGGGGAGGGAGAGAGAAGGATTCCGGCCGGGCACAGTGACGCCGGCGGTGAGGCGCCATTGCCGGCGGCGTGGAGATCTCGGACGCGCGCGGCTAGGGGCTAGGGTTCACCAAATGAAAAACCGAGCGCTCCGGGGGATGCGGGGGAAGAAGGGGGTCTTGGCCATGCTGATACGGCGGCCGGGAACAGCGGGTAGCGCGGTGGCCGCCATGGCCGGTGACCACGGCTTGCGGTGCTCGCGGCCAGGGCGCGAGAAGCCAAGAAAAACGAAAGTAGGGGTACCGGGAGATAGAGGGAGTCCAGGGGATTCTCACCACGGGGAAGAAGGATGACGGGGAAGCTCGGCGGCGGCGGTCCGTGCGAAGGCGGGCGGCGGATTCCGGTGACCCTCGGAGCGGCGGTTGCAGGGGCTTCCTCGGTGCTTGGCGAGCGCGAAGAAGAGAGCGGGGAGCAGCAGGGTGCGCGGGGGAAGGCTCGGCTGCTATTTGTAGCGGCCGGGGCGCGAGGGGGGGGCGCTCCCACGATGTCAGTCGTGGGCGGCGGTTGCTGTAGCGCCAGGCGCGGGCGGTTCCGAGCCGCGCGGGGATGAAGACGGCGCCGACAAGCGGGGCCCGGGCATCAGCGGCAGGGGAGGAGCGTGGGCGGCGGTTGCGGCCAGGCCGTTCGGCTGGGCTGGGCCGCGGTGCTGGGCCGAGCGAGGCGGGGAGGCGAGCTGGGCTGGGGCTGGCGCTGGGCTGCGGTGCTGGGCCGTGGGGAAAAGAGAGAGGGCCAGCGGGCCGAAATTCAAGAAGGAAGGGGACTAAAAGTGATTCTTCTTTTTTTCTTTTTCTACAATTTTCCAAATCCCTTTTTAAATTCAAATTTCAATTCTTTTTGAAATCTTTAACAAATTCCAAGCATTCACAAAATGATATGCAGCAGCATGTATGCATCAAAAAGTTTCTAACCTTATTTTTAAATTTTAATTCCACAAAATTTATTATTTCCCTATCTTTCAATGCACACACATTTGCTTAAATAAATCATATTTACTAATTTTAAAAGAATGCAAATTTTAGGATGTTACACTAATCCATCATCAACTCGCCCAGTTGTGGTGATATATATACAAAAGCGCCTATGAGCGAGAGCCAGTCTCAGGCGCAATTAAATTTCTTCGTAACATTTACCACAGATCAAATTTGCTCTGATTGGACCATGCGGTCAATGGGTATACCGTATATGTACAACAATGGTGCACCACCACCAACTCTTCTTTAGAGTTATTTATTTATCACCGGCTTTGCTTTCAAGGACAAGACAATTTTCTCCACCTGCTACACCCAAACAATACGGCAAGAGCTTCACCAATACAATAACAAACGTCTTCTTCTTTTGGTTTGCCTTATAATTGACCATCTTCATCAGTGAACTAGACGTTTGGCCGCATGGTTAACAATACACATCTTGAAATTGGCACTGTAAAAAATTATGAAGCATCTCGGTTAGGTGCTCTCAGCTGGAGTCATCTAGGTCGCTCCATTTTATTGATATACACCTAACTCTACTAGCAGGGACGCAAGAACGTGTTAAGTCGTCGGCGTTATTCATCAGCATGGCAAAATTTAATGCTACTAGTACCTCGGCTTTCTAGACTGTCTCTGTTAATTATTGGATGAGTGTTGGCTCGCACAAATCAACAAGACGTATTGGTAACAATAATCTTACACATCCATTTGGCAGAGCAAAGCATCTTGGTTAATTAGGTGTAGACTTGCGAGGTCAAGATCGGCGAGTAATTTTTTATTTTTATGTTAAACAAAGGCAGCACTCAAGATGTTTGGAAAGTTAAAAAGGACAGTCACCATTTTGGGGTTACATTACATGGGCAGTTCTGAAAGAAAAGAAAGCAGACAGAGATATAGGAAATAAAAGGAGTCGACTTACATGGGCAGCCCAAATTTGGCCTGCTCCTAGATACAGCTGACACTACCCATTCGGGGGCTCTTCCTGCCAGCAAGTATGAGCTACATGCATGTCGTCCTTCTATCCTTGACTAATGTATACCTAGCTTCTTCAGTCTTCATCGCTGCTAGTGAAGTACTAGTAGCTCTGGACATTATTGGAGGTGGTTGGACGGGACGCAACTAAATTAGTGTCTGCTGCAAAGGTTGAAGGTGTTGTCAATGATTTTGGTTCTGCAATGGTGCACGCTCATGCAAGTTCTATCTTCCGGATATCAACAAGTCGAAACCACAAACAGTCGTAACAAATTAGGAGCCTTTTTAGAAGCAACGGCAGCAGTCAAGTGGAGACAAGATAATGCAAACATTTGAAAGAATTGCTCACCATGAAAAGTTTCAAGCAACTAGATGTATGATTATGTGACTCGTCTTTCCAGGCACTAGTAGCATATTTTTTTTTTCTAAGCAGGCAACCATTAGTCGCTACTAGCTCCAGATCTATAGCGATGTGGAAAGACTGTCTGTAGGACAGCCGGTCGCCATGCACAAATTAAAAGCACGGGCAGCTGATTATTGTACAGTGCAGTACATCGACGCATGTAACAAGTTTATCGATCGGATCTCATTATTTGTTGTTCGTTTCTAGGTATAAATATACACGTCTGACATGCCGGCAATAGTGTACATACCACTTACTCTGTCAAACATTATATTAGAATATTACTACTAGCAAATATCCTCGTGTGTTGCAACGGTATTGCACGGTGCTTGTACCAGAAACGGGCTTTGCCATGATGGAAATGCGCTTGGTGGCAAAGCCAAAATATGAGTGGTGTGGCGCCAACAAATGTTTTGCAACTCCAAAACCGAAATGAGAAGGACGAGATCCTGGCACCCTTCCCCATTGTTTCATTGTGCTGGCGGTAAAATTGCTCTTCACATTGACAACCAACTTTGCAGGCCTCAGGAACTCCGTGTCCCTTTTGAACGGTTTGGCCCTGTTCGGGATGTTTACCTGCCAAGAGACTATCACACTGGGTAAGTGTTAATGTAGCGGTTACGCTAATAAATGGTTGCTTCTGTCCACATCCTTCTCTTGTCCACTACCGGACTCCTTGAGTTTGCCGAGTGCCCGAAACACTCGGCAAAAGACATAAAACACTCGGCAAATGGTTCGCCGAGTGTAACACTCGGCGAACAGCACTCGCCATAAACACTGACGGCAAAGTCAACTTTGCCGAGTGTCTTTTATCGGGCACTCGGCAAAGCCTTTGCCGAGTGCCCGACACTAGGCAAAGTTGCAACCGAAAAAAACCCGAAAAAAATGGGAATTTTTACCCAAAAAAATGGATTTTTTTTATCGATGGAGGCCCCCACCGGCCAGCGCCCACCCATCTCCGACATTTTTCGCATGAATTTCATGGCTACGCGGCCGACGCGATTCGAACCCGAGACCTCCCGCTGTGCACGTACCTGCTCTACAACTACACCACACTCTCACTTGTGTCTGGATTCCGTTTTAGTTCCCAATATATTATACTAAAACGAGTGTAAATTGCATGTTTGAGGCCCTAAACGAATTCAAATAAAAAAAATTGTAAACTACAAAGTTTCTTAACTTTTCGAGATCTACACTTTTAGTTTAGGAAGTTTTTCCATCCGAGGTCGTTTACAAAATTTGAATTTTGAAATTTTGAAATTCAAACACAGTTTTGCATGACAAGATGTTTTCAAATCAAAAAGTTGTCAACTACAATGTTTCATAACTTTTCGAGATCTACAGAGTTTATTTTGGTTGTTTTTTCATCTGAGGTCGTTTGAAAAGTTCGAATTTTGAAATTCAAACACAGTTTTGCATGACAAGATGTTTTCAAATCAAAAAGTTGTCAACTACAATGTTTCATAACTTTTCGAGATCTACAGAGTTTATTTTGGTTGTTTTTTCATCCGAGGTCGTTTGAAAAGTTCGAATTTTAAAATTTTGAAATTCAAACACAGTTTTGCATGACAAGATGTTTTCAAATCAAAAAGTTGCCAATTACAAAGTTTCATAACTTTTCGAGATCTACAGAGTTTATTTTGGTTGTTTGGTCATATGTTCATCCGACATGGTCGTTCTAACATTGTTCACAAATCTTATATATCTCTCTTGTAGTTTCATAAACTACAAGAGAGATATGTTAGATTTGTGAACAAATTTATTTTTACTTTGTCGTATGAAGAAAAGACCAAAACAAACATTGTACATCTTGATGAGTTATACAACTTTGTAGTTGAAAACTTTTTCATTTGAATTAATTTACTGCTTCAAAATGTGCTTTGAAATTTTCTTTGCCGAGTGTCAAAAAAATAACACTCGGCAAAGAAGCTCTTTGCCGAGTGTCAAAAAAAACACTCGGCAAAGAAGCTCTTTGCCGAGTGTGAAAAAAAAAACACTCGGCAAAGAGACTCTTTGCCGAGTGTTAAAAAAAACACTCGGCAAAGAGCCTCTTTGCCGAGTGTCAAAAAAAAACACTCGCCAAAGGCGTCTTTGCCGAGTGCCCGAAAAACAACACTCGGCAAACCACCTGGCACTCGGCAAAGAGCTGGTCTCCGGTAGTGGTCGTTACATGTGCATGCCATGATTGGATATATAAACATGTCCAACCATTGGGGGTTTTGGTTCAGATGTGCTTGAGTACTTTAATTTCCACTGCCTTTTAGGAGCAAGCATTTTTCATGTGTTAATCTTCTGACCATATCGTCAAAATGTACTAATGCTAAATAAATGTCTGCATGAAACTGAACGCTTTGAATGGGTTGTAACGTTTTGCTGGAGTTTCCCTTTCGATACACCATTTCTAGCCGATTAGTCCTAAGCACTCGATGAGAGAGAGGGGAATTCCATTCTGCCGATTAGTCCTACCGTTTGAGGTATTGATATGTAAACCATGTGGTGCAGTTGGTTAATTTGTATGTTGAATGTTTTGCTTGTGAACTTTTTAAGGATTCTCCAAACTATGGTGTCCAATGACATATTATCTTACTGTACTAAAAAGTAATGCATGACCTATTAGTGGTTGCTGCTGCGTGAACTGATTATAATGCATGTACTCAATGTAAATATGTGGTCTTATCCTAGTTGAAAACCTTTCCCAAAACGCAATCATCATTTTTCCCATGAGATCATCGGAGGAGTTCGGGTCTGATCTAGGAACAACTGATTCGGACCAGGTACATCGAAAGTTTGGACAAATGTTGGAAGTACCGACGCCCAACTCCCATGTCGGAAGTTCAGACGCCCAACTCTCGAGAACAGAGGAACCTCGCAGGGCAGAACTTCCTATGGGTGTCAGAAGTTCCGACACTTCAACCTCCCGTACAAATTTTAACCTCCTCCTCCTCCGACCTTTTTTGCTATCAAGAAATGTAAATTTAGCTATGTTTCTTTTCCCATCACTAATATGAATCCTGAACCCTCACAAATGTTTTTTTTATTCTGTAGTGACTGATCGGTGATGTGGTGAATATTAGATTTGCGTATGTATATACTTTCGAGTGGAATCATCTACTCCAATGCGTGTATATCTAAATGCACAGTAAAGACTATTAATGTACAAAAGCCAAAACGTCCCATAATTTGGAACAAAGGGAATAATTTGGAACAAAGGAAGTACTAAGTATTGTGAGCATGTCAGACTTGCGCGAACAACGAAAAACAATCGGCGGAATCGATAAACTCGAGGCAGACAAATAATCATGAGCCATTAATGCACTTTTATGGCGGCTGGTCCTACTTGTTTCCGCATCATCGAGCTACCGCTACTTTGCGAGCTGCCGTTTTTATGATGTCGAGCTACTACATTGAGCTTAGAAAGAATATTAGGGTTTTAGCCATGAGTGCAAAGGTTTTCCTTTGTCTAAAATAAGAACGTGTGATGCACAGTGGAGAGGGGAGTCAATCACGTCTTTGCTTAATAATATAAGCCTTCTTGCTACTTAGTACATACCAGCTACCATGCCCCTTTCCCTGCTCTAGATCCGTCAATATATATATACACACGCATTTGAGAATTGGCCGCACACACACAAACACACTTGTAGCTGGAGCTAGCCACACAAGAAGAGACCTTGAAAGCAGAGAGCAAAGTACAATGGCGGATCTTGCCATTGGGATCTCCAAGACGGTGGTTCAGGAGCTAGTGAAGAGGGTGAAGAATGCCAAAAAGGAGGAGGCCAAGCAGTGGCAGGATAGTTGAGCGTGACATAGTGTTCATGAAGCATGAGTTCGAGATGATGCAGTCCTTTCTGGCGAGCGCGACCGCCGCCCATCGGGGACAGGTTCCGGGGCGATGTGGCGACGGACCTGGGTTAGGCAGGTCCGTGACCTGTCTGATGGGGCTGAGGACTGCATCGACTTCGTCCTCCACCTGGACACGGAGAGGTCTTTCCAGACCTTTTGTCTCCGCATCCTGCCGTCCTGCATGACCGGAGGAGCAGTGCTACCCCTGGATAGAGCTGTTTGTGACATTGAGCAGCTCAAGGCCATGGTTGAGGATGTGAGCAAGAGAAACATGCGCTACAGCCTTGTAAGTAGTGACTCCTCCGGATCCAAGCCGGCTGCCGGTGGCCGGCCACATGCAACTTGCGTCGTCGTCCGCTGCCAACCCAAGCACAGTGGACATCTTTGTCAATGCAAGTGATGCCGCTAATGGATAAGGCTGCAAGTGGACTATCTCAAGGGTTCAATGGAAGTGGACTATGACGCACAACTTTCTATCTTCTCATCTGTGGAACAGGTGGTGATCTTGGCACAATATCCATTGCGAGGAAGGTGTATGAAGATCCAGCATTCTGCTCACAATTCGCACTCCGCGCCTGGGTGAAGCTGAGGCAACCTTTCGATCCACTCGGGTTCATTCGGAGTTTAGTGGATCAGTTTGAGGCGAATAATTCTCGCCGACAGCAAGGAATAACAAATGTTGTTGCAGCAGAGAAACCACCAGAAGAACAACTAGTTGCCAACTTTTTTGAAGACATTCAGTCCAAAAAAGAATTTAGTTGAATACATTTGCAAGATGAAATACCTCATCGTCCTGGAAGACGTGCTCAGCATGGCAGGATGGGACGCCGCCAGAGCGTTCCTGCCGGACGGCAACAATGGGAGCCGGGTTATTGTGTTGACCCACCAGCTTGAGATCGCAAGCCTCTGCACTGGGCAACCGTATCAAGTGTCACATGCTCCGGGAGTTCTCACCTCACCACTCTGTCTACGTCTTCTACCAGGATAAGGAGGTAATAAGCCGGGAACCTGCACATTAAATCGATTACACTTGGAAAACCTTTTTCCACATCTCATCTCGCTAGTATAGTACACTGCAGGTTTTTTATTCCTTCAATTACTTGAGTAGCGCTTCGTTCATTTTATTTTCTTTTTCTAGATCTATGAATAGGAGTACCTATATAAGCCCACGAGTTCTTTTTTTTTTTTTTGCTGTTATGCCTACATTCTCAAATACTTAAGATGACGGCAAAAACATGGTTAGATATGGATTGCACACACGCACACACACGCTGCAAACTTCAATGCAAAACTAAAAACAAATGTTCTTATATAACATTAAAGGAATCATAATAATCAAAATATTGCACCGGTTCAATTCCTCGTAATATGGATGGTTCATATTTTTTCCAACCATTGTAAAATAATTCACATTTAAAATGTAGACAAGAAACTTTTTGTTCTTACAAACCATTCAAAGGATCATAGAATCGAAATTCTAAATAAAACACAATGCATTTAATTATTTAGGATTGTAAATAAACGTAAACTATACAAATATTTTAGGCTGCACCAGTCGTGAGAGTACAAGACTTAGATTACACGAGTTCATCAATCTATGCTCTCGCACTAGGCTAGAATTTGAGGAGATATAAGTATTAGTTACTATTTAATACATCTAATCAGTAAAGAATTAATTATATTAAATTCTATGTTTTTTTATCTTTATTTATTTTCAATAGGTATTATGTACTACATTGTCCAGTAATCGAACTTATTAGTTGCTTGCAAGGGACTAATGTATATATTTTTCAATCATGCATATTTATACTTTTCCTTTGCATGATACCTCTACATATGTTAAACATACAATTAGTTTGAAACCGTTACCATTAACTATGATAGCTCTTGTTGCATCATATATATCTTATGATCGAGTCATAAATTTAAATTTTGAAATGTTGATAATTAATTTTGTAATAGATAATGTTCATAATTAATTTGCATATAGATTCTCGAGAGAATATTTTCTTTTATTTTGAAAAATGACATATGTAGGTGATTTTGATAATAAAACTTTAAAAGGGTCACTTATATTATCTATCTATGACAATGGCATGGTCGATAATTTTGATGTAAATTTAGGGTTACTTATATTAGGTTTCTTATTAAAGTCACGCCTTTGGTATATTCTTATTATTTGCTGGGTGATTTGAGCAGCATACCAGGGCAACGGACCCCACCTAGGGAGCCACGGGATTCCGAGCAGCATACCAAGGGCAACAGCCGCGATCAGGGACGCAGAGGATTCCGTCTGCGAGCTGGCTGGGCTGACGACTGTGAACACGGAGGCACACCATTCCGGTTCCGGCGACGAGCAGCAGGCCAAAGCCAAGCCAATGCCCTCGGAGGCACAGGCTTCCGGCGAGGCTGAGATCACGGAGGTACAGCCTTCCTTCAAGGAGGCACTGGCTTCAGGCGGTAGGATAAGGCCGCACTGCAGTGAGGGCTTCAATTCTCAAGTAAAGAAACTTGAGGAGCTGATAACTTCGCCAGACGGGAGAGACAAAAATCATGTGATCTCAGTGTGTGGGATTGCTGGTGCTGGTGTCGTCAAAACCATCTATGACAGATGTTTGGTGCGGGAGATCCAGCCTGCTGGCCACTATGCTTGGGTCATGGTACCCAATAATCCCTTCGATATAAAGGAGTTCTGTCGGAGATTACATTGGATTATGAAGTCTGAAGCACCGGAGGAGGATTCAGATATCTTATCTGAATGCAGGATGGAACTGTCTTTATCCTGGAACCTTATTGTTATTGATGGTCTGCAGTCCGAGGATGACTGGGATTCCATAAAAACTAAGCTGACATTGGGAATGCATCCAAACTGTATCATTGTTGTTACAAATAATGAACGCGTCGCCCAGCATTGCGCAGCTGATCAAGGTGACGTATACAACATCAGTGATCAAGGAGACCTTCATCGTCCCAATCAAATATCAGGTGTGTTTTGGTTTCCTCACAGGCCGTTTGCCATTGTGGAATCTACCCTTTTTTCTTCTTCTTCTTCATATACAATAGAGAATTTCCTAAGACATTACATCGAGCTGATATATACAAAGCATTGCAGAGGGTTTCGGGCCTCTCTGCCTCGCTTGAAGCACATAGCCTGAATAACAAGATAGCACACATATATACACATTATTAGCGCCTATCAATCTATATGCAAGTGTCTCTGACCACCCGCCGTGCTGATTTAAATGGTGGAAACTATACATACATGTGCACACATCAGTCTGCTAAATTGTACCTCCTCCATCCTGAAACATATAATGTATAGAAGATTCGAAATTTGTCCCAAACTATAAGGTACATTTTTTTGGTTGTTCAAATCCTATCCATGCGTGCTTGCCTTTTAAACCCCATCCATACATGCCTTTTAAAACATCATCTTGACCAAAATGAACCATGTAATTGGTAGACAAAATAAATCACATACATGCGTGCCTTTTTAAAGAACGACTTACTAGAAAACTAAGCAAGTCAACATCCTAGCTAATTAATTGTGAGGGGCAAGTTAATCTTTTGCCACACAGATTCTCTGTCTTTTTTTATTAGTAACAAAAATTCCCATAGATTGCAATTGGTGAAAAAATAATCATGTTTCCCAAGCCTAATAAACATATAAACATGTTCAAAACTCAGATGATAGCTTGATTTATGAGTGTTCGCCTAACGTGTAAACGGTACACAGTGGTACATTCCTTTGTTTAATCTACCGTATAACCTGTTTAATTAGCCTTTAATATTGATAATGACTTAATGGTAAGTGATCGACTATTTAGCGTTTAGGAAAACATTGTTTATGACTCATATTAATCTCCACAATGACTATATTTTTTATGGACAACTATTTGTATAGTGTTTGTTATTTCTACGTTTAAGCACATTTTCTCTAGATCTAAAATAATTTTCTAGCGGAGGCAGAACATTTTTCTTCAAGATCACCCGTGCTGACCAATAGTACGCTTAATGTATTCTAGTCATCTTTTGTGTCTGCAATAATTTTCGCGGAAACCTATAATGTTGTTCTGATCAATAAAAGGACGACGCTCAATATCATTCAAATGTAATCAACTAGGATCATGTTATAGATATTTTATTATGAGAAACTAAATAATGCTATTAGAGTTTAACTTATATGTTTTATTTGGAAACTATGATATTTTAACTGCAAAAAAAAGACACTGCACACCACTGTTTTATTTCGGTCTCCGTAGGGCCCATCTGGCCTAATAAAAACAATTTTTTTGAGCCTACGTATGTGGCACTCACGCCCACATGCTAGTTATAACTATCGCATCAGTTTCTCAAAAAAAAAAACAAAGGTTAACTATCGCATCTTCTTTCCATGTGACTCGTATGCTGCCCAACCAAGCCTGTCTTCCATGTAACTCGGATTTTTTTAATTTTATTAATCCAATATATTAAAATTTTAAAAAGAGCACGTCTCAAACTAAATGTTCAGAAAATAGCCCTTTTAATCATGCCAGAGACCGTTGCGTGACTTATAACTTCAGTCATGTCACATACATTGGAGTGACTACTGACATAGCTAAAAAACTTACCAAGTACTACATCCGTCCCTAAATAACTGTTATTTTTGTTTTTCGTACCTTAAATTTGACTAGATTTGTATAAAGTGTTAGCAGCATTTGTATCTCCAAATAAATTTATTATGAAAATAGATTTAACGATCTATCTAATGATATTAATTATGTATCATAAATATTAATATTTTTTTTATAAAATTCAACAAAATTATTTCTAAGGAAGCGAGAACAACAGTTATTTAGGGACCGATGGAGTAGGATACTAGTGTAGCATGATACTGATCGAGTCATGTCCAGTGGCGGAGCTTGATCGGAGAAGCAGCAGGGCCCATTCTTTATAATCAAGTCTTAATCAGCTATGAAAATTGTTTAGCAAGTGAAAATTGTATTGTGAGAGGGGGGGGGGGGGGGGGGGCATGGCCCAGCCAAGCGCCCCCTGGTCAAGTGGTCATGTCAATACGTATGCCACGTGACACAGTACCGAATCTGTGTCGGGTGTCTCGTGTGAGTGTGTGTCCCGTGTCCGTGTTAGGTGTTTTGATTTTGTGTATTGTTTATTTTTTTTTGTTGATCCTAAACAAAAGACTTACATGTCTCTAAAAATTTAAAAAAAATTGAAATAGATGCTTGATTAGAAGCATGGCGCATTTTGCTTGTATCTATTATCAAATCTCTTATTGTTTTGAATTGAAATTCTTCCCATAATGTTATATTTGAGTCTTAAGTTAACCTGTTCAGTCTCCAAATAAACTCCAAAAATCCAAAAAATATATCTACAAACATAGTTTAGAAGGTAAAAAAAATCATGTAATTTCTCAGCATACATATTCAGGTGAAATTCGAAGTTTCTTAGCAAATTAAGTTTTAATTTGAAACTATATTTAAATCATTCGAAACAAAACCATGTTGGACTTAGCCCTGTTAGTTACAGCTTATAAGTAGTTTAGGGCCAAAATAAGCTGAAAATAATAACCAAATGTAATGCTTTTGTCCAACTTATTCTATTCGTGCTTATTCACACACAACTTTCCTATTTGTACAAAAACAAGAAGAAGCTAGGTCACGTCTTCTTATTTTGACTATATTTTTACTCTATTTGCACAACTTCATTGGAAAGTGCTTCCCAATAGAAGTTATACGAAATAGGGCCTTAGTCAACTTTAGTTTGACCTAGCTCTTACATCGATATTCACATAATCACTTTTGAAAGTGGTAACATGTAAATTACAGTACAAGTGGTATACTATCAAGTGAACTTGAAATTTAAAAGTTTAGTTTGCCACCCAAGGATCTGAGTTGATTTTGTGATTCTGTCTCTTGTCATTTGCAGTGTGATGATGACAATTTGATCAGGCCAAGGCACTCGTCAAAGCTGGCTGATGCTTACGATTGGCTTTGTTCTAACCGGCTTGTGGGTCGTGATTCTTCTGAAGAAAAGAAGCTTGAGGAGCTGATAACTTCACCAGACCGGAGAAAAAAACATCATGTGATCTCAGTGTGTGGGATTGCTGGTGCTGGAAAAACATTTATCGTCAAAACTATGTATTATAGATGCATACAGCGCGAGATGCTGGAGGACTTGTTTGGCGAGTATGCTTGGGTCGATGTACCCCATCCTTTCGACATCATGGATTTCTGTCGGAGATTATTCTTCTGCTGGATACGAACTTCAAATATGGGCCAAGATTTCGTCAGTGAATGTTCAAAACTTATGCACCAGAAGCGGCGGTTCCTACTTGTTATTGATGGCTTGCAGTCCACGAATGACTGGAACTCCATACTACAGGCCAGGCTGCCATGGACAGCTTGTATAAGCTGTATCGTTGTTGTTACAAGGTACCCAACTGTTGCCAGACATTGTGCAACAATTGAAGATGAGATATGCAGCATTAGAAGTCTACGAGTAGATGAAATGCGTCATCACATGAGAGATAAGGTACGTTTTTATTTAATTTCCTAAAACAAACATCGACTTATTTTTAGGGTGGTTGCTACTATAGTCTGACTTGATAGAATTGATTGGCATGCATGCTATTTTAATTTGGAGACTGCCGTCATGAGAATCTGAATTCATTTGGGGTTTCCATGGGTCCATTTGGATTAGCTAAATTTTTTATAAGCTGTGATATATAGCTGGTGGGTGCCAACGACTAGCTTTTTATAAGCTCGGCGGTTGAATAGTTTAAAATCAGCTATAAGCTAGAGTATAAGCTGGATTGTTTGAATGAACTAGAGTTTTTCTGTCAGCTAGTAACTTATTTTAGTCTATACAAAGAGGTTCTACGTTAGGTAGGGTGGTAATAAGAAAGAGGAGCAATAATATTGGCTTTGTATCTTTCCTAGCTTGGAGTGGTACCATTAGGTACGAAAAGGTAATACTTAATAAGATAAACAAAAAAAAGCAAGTTACAATCATGGTACTTCTTGGTACCTTTATATATATTTACAAAGCCAGTTAAACAGAATCGATAGAGAAACATTAGGTTTAAGAATTAACAGAGAACCATTAGCTTTAATTAAATTGTTAAGATCATTTGGATGATGGAGATCATTTGGATAACTATAACTATGATCGGTGTTTTTTATATTACCATAGAAATGATGAATAGGTTGAAGAGTCTTGTAGAAATATCATAGTAATACTAGGAAAAAACGTTAAAAATTCATTCACACATTACTAAGCATAAAATAAGTCAACTGGAAAATAAGAGAAAATATCATCTATCCATTTTGAAACTAAACATCATATCACAGCGGTCCAATGAAGGCCTAGAACAAAAAAATATTAGAAAAACAAATGTGTTCTATAGGTTCTCAATCCTTATTGATCTTACATGAAGTACTCCATCCGTTCCAAATTATAAGACGTTTTGGCTTTTCTAGATTCATAACTTTTGCTATGCACCTAGATATAAATTATGTTTAGATACATAGTAAAAGCCATTGTATCTATAAATGCCAAAACGTCTTATAATTTGGAACGGAGGGAGTACATTACAAATGATCCTAGCTAGATTACAATTTCTTTGATTTGTTCTTATCAGTAGGAGATTCCACCAAATCTGGCTGAGAAAAATATCCAAATAATTGAAAATAAGTATTGTAAGATTAAGTTGACTTTTAAATTTTGTAAATATCAAGAGATGTTAAATTTAGGCAACCACCGCTGATCTTTAATTGTCTAGTGAAATGAAGATGTAAGATTCTTAGGCATCTGTTTGTTCGAAGTAACCATAAACTAAGGGAAATTGATCCATGCGATCTGGGACACCGGTTTACTCTGTATTGGAAGCAGGGTGCTGTGAAATTATTAATTGATTATTATATATTGCAGCAGGAGAGTGTGATCATTAGTTCTTCATCTTCATTTTGTGAAATTTGATTGGAAAGTCCAGAAAAAAAAGAACACACGCGCCAGATATGCAGTATTCAATATTTGCAGTATTTGCAGAAAATTTTGGAGGTGTAGTATATGGCGTAATAGTTTTCAACATTTCCATTATACTAAAGAAAATACTATGGCTTCACATTGTCTTGGAGCGACGTCAAACAATGTTCTGCTTCTTTAATTTAGTGCCATTTGAACCGGTTTGTCCTTAATTTGTTTATGAAGGCCACAATTTCTCCATGAAATTAAACACCTTCATGGAAATTAAACATTATTTTCGGTGCAGAAAGTGACCAATACGTAGATATTTGTAGTTTTGCCGTATGTTGTGATCGGATGTGACCTAGCACTCAATGACACAGGGTTTATACTGATTCAGGCAACGTGCCCTACGTCCAGTTTGAGTTAGTTGGTAATTTTATTCCTGAGCCCAGGTGCTCGAAGTTTGATGTGCGGTTAAAAACGGAAGTGAGAAAGATGGGGGGGCAAGAAGTCCGGTCGAACTCTGGTCTGAAGGGCCGAGAGTGACGGAAGCTCCGCTATGTACTAAGTATTTGAGCGTGTGCTCGAGGTTTGAACCTGGTGGTTCTGTGGTTATGTGTTGAATTGATCCTCCTCTTTTGAGAGAGAGCATACCCATTTTTATAGATGAAGAGGATGGCCTTACACGTGAGTGAGAGAGAGAGTGTGTATGTATGCTAAGTCTCGTTGCCCACGCCGTCGGGTACAAGATGATTGTAGGCGCCCATAACACAGTTAACGTCATATGCATGTGGGAGGTTATGTCGTCTTCTTCTGGTATGGCAGACGTCGGTGCCTGCCATACTGTTGATACCCAGAGGCATGCGAGGGGTTTTACCGTGCTCGTCTGGTATGGGAGTTGCGGGCGCCCACAACACTGTAGGGCAAATGTCAGCGCCTACAACACTGCTTGGGTTCGGACATGCCTGGAAGGTTGCAGGGCACTCTTCTGACATGTCATGTCGGTACTGTCCTGTAGGTGTATAGGGTACGGTCCTCGGTATTACGGTTGACTTGAGTGCCCTATCTTATTTGCTCCGTCCATTTCCTAGTCCTCACCGAGGGGGCGTCCCTGGTCGGTTGGTCCCAGTTGGCTCCGACTGCGCCAGTCGGTGAAGAGCTGTAAGCAGGGGTTCGGTGCATCCCCGGTCGGAGACGCGGGTCGGAGTTCGGAAGCGGTGTTTGGCCAGGCCTTCCGGTTGGAGAGGCGGGCTGGAGTCGGAAGCGAGCGTTGTTCCTCCTTGGCCAGGCCATTCGGTCGGAGAGGCGGGCCGGAGTCGGAAGCGAGCGCTATTCCTCCTTAGCGAGGCCTTCCGGTCGGAGATTGGATTGCCTTCTGGCCTGTCGTTTAGGTGTTTAGGCCGGCCCAGGAGTTTGCACGTCGTTCGCAAACGTCGTCTGCTGGGCCGAGCTTTTGCTGGGAAGCCAGTTCATGAGGGACCCTGGGTTTATGAACCCGACATTATTGCTCATATAATTCCTTAATAAATTATTCAAACATCTCCAGAAGTGGGAGAGGTTAGTGCAGACCAAAAGTGGCTATATTTTCCTGGCCTTTGAAATTCTTTTGGAGTAATAACAATCATTATAAGGCTTAAATATTAATATCATCAATGTTTCCCCATCCTAGATCTTACTTCAAGCTCTATCACCAATAAACTTAGGTGATGTGATACAAACTTTAAATGGAAGTTTATGACATTGTATTTCTAAGAGTGCAGTCTACGACCTAAAATCCTTTTATATTATTAAAAAGTATAAAATGAGAGTTAATAGAAGATACAACAAGCACTAGAGTTCCAACTTAACTTGAGGATAGAAACTTTATTGCAAGTAATAATATTAAATTTTGAAAAACAAAATTTGGATTCATGACATCATTTGATATGAGCTGCAGCAAGAGCCACATAGTTTAAGCTAATGTTTCAATTAGATGAATATGAAAGATACACGGAGATGCCGTGCAAAGGAAGAAACTATGGATATGGATGACAAAACATATAGAACAATAATTGACAAGTTTATCATAACTAGATAAAAACTACAGAGTATTTATCATGCCTAGTGTGTTTAAGAAATGAACAAAGAGGAAAACATGCAATTTAATATATGTAGTTGATATAACTTAAAGTGAACTGCCATATATCTATTGTATGAATGTTACAAAGTCTACATTGTTGCATAGCATTATGCTTTTAATTTAATAGTGGCGTCTAATTTAGAAACATATATAGCATACTTATATGAAAACTTAGGGGTTACTTTACATAATGTTTCATAATGGCTTATGTGGGTTATTTAAATACAAATTAAGGGGTTATTTCAAATTATCTTTTGCAGTGACATAGCTCTATAATTTATATGTAATGCTATGGGATATTTTACATTTTCTTTCATAATGGAAGATGTGGATAATTTAGATACAAATTTAGGAGTTAGCTTTATGTATTTTTCATTATGGCAAAGGTGCGTAATTTTTTTTTGTATATAACATAATGGTTATTATTGATAATGATTATTAGAATCTCCCAAAAACTAAAGGATTGATATTTCTTTGATCATGGAAATTTCTACGATTTATCTTGTTTCCTATCTCGTCTCGGCTGGATTAATGTGGAGGCTTCTTTAGGGCCTCTAATTAGTATTAGCAAGATTGTAAACAGAAATGGCATGTGAAATTACAGCTAAAATTTCTAGTTTGTGCATGTGAAATAACATGTAATACAACGATGCGGTTATTGCGTTCAGTCTAATCTAACTAATAAAATTTCCCTATTTCGAATTGCATATACACAGATTATTGTACAGCAGCTATGTGAAGTTGTGCCAGCTGGAACCCCTGGGCAGGAGGATCCCGAAATGACAAACGAAGAGTTAGATATGCTGCTGACAGAGGAAGCATTTGGTATCATGAACAAGTGTGGCAGATCTCCAGAAGTAGTAGGTTGTTTACGGAGCTACTTGGTATCCAAACAAGGTGATGCCGCAAAGATTGCGGCGCTCAGGCATCTGAATGACAACTTCATGCAAGAGTTGAGGGCTAATCCAGATCTTGGCAGTTTACTGAGAGTGTTCACCTCGATGCATTCCAACATTCATACTTGCCCTCAAGTCATCAAGAAATGTCTCTTTTATCTCTCGATTTTCCATCAAGGACGCAACATTCGTCGGGACCGATTGGTGAGGCGTTGGATCACGGAGGGCTACTCGGAGGGCATAGACAGCAGCAGCATGGTGGTGTATACGGAGACGAAGCTCTTCCACAAGCTTGCCGAACTGGGAATTATAACGCAGCCGGCGGCGCCACAGAGCAGTAGTCGGACTGGGACGATGAGAATGAGCTCTTGCCAGGTCAACTCTTTGTTCCTGGAGTACATCACCTTGTGTGAAACAGAAGAGAGAATTTTCCTGCCACTGGAAGTCACCGTGCTGGAGGGTGGACGAAATCCCAGCACAGAACACGTAGGTCAGCATCTTGCTATCCGGAAATGGACGGGAGAGAAGGCTGTGTTCGACTGCTTGGACTTCTCGTGGCTACGGTCTCTGACGGTGACTGGAGAGTGGCAACCATTCTTCGTCTCGGACATGATGCTGGTGCTGCGGGTGCTCGATCTGGAGGGCACCACGAGCAATCTGAGGGATGGTGACCTCAAGCAAATCGTGGAGCAGCTGCCACGCCTCAAGTTCCTCTCCCTAAGAGGTTGCAATGAGATTACTCGCCTCCCACGTTCCATGGGTGGCCTGAGGCAGCTCCAGGCTCTGGATGTCAGAGGAACCTGTGTTGTCAGGCTCCCTGGAAGCATCGTCAAGCTACACAAGCTGCAGTACCTTCATGCTGGCGATGGTCAAGGAGGCGTCAGAGTGCCGAGAGGCATTGGGGCACTCAAGGCTCTGCACACACTGGGTGCTATCGACGTCAGCTCATCATCTACTGGGGTGGCTATTCTGAATGAGCTCCATAGACTTCAACAGTTGAGGAAGCTCCACGTCTCAGGCATCATCAAACGGCACAACAGCCTATGTGTATGTGTGGCCTGCTTCGTCTCAGGCGGTCAAGCCAGCAGCGGGAGTAGTATAAGGTTTCCAACCAACTCCTTTGGTGAACTCAAAGTACTGGAGATTGCATGCAGCCCCGGCATACATGTACAGTTCGCTCAAGGGGCGGTGCCCAAGCTTGAGAAGGTGAAGCTGTACTGCCAGGATGGATCTACACTGCAGTTTTCTGGACTAAAGTTCCTGAGGTCCCTCAAGCAAATATTGCTTAAGGGCCCCGGTTGCAACGCAATCAGGAATTCATTGCCAAAGCAACTCAACCTGCAGATTCCGAACAACCAAATCGCCCTCACAATAGCACAGGGCCATGGATCACAGCCGGAACCAGGCCCGGCACAGGGTAATCAGGAGATGCCGGCATAGAGCCTGGCAGAGGGTAACCAGCAGACATCGGAGTCAAGCCCAGCAGCGGGAGCGGCTAATCAGTGATGGATTTTTCTATCATCGCCGGTTCCCTGACCCGGTTGAGGCTATACCCAACAGTGAAAGCATAAGGAACACAACCACGAAAAGCCTCCACCTAGCAGTGATAGTACGATGCTCACTGTTAGGGCGTTGGCTTTAATCGGTAGTGACCTTCATTTCCTAAATAATTTATTGTTACATTTCAATATAGCTTACTTTGTAATAATTTACATTTGATATTATTAATATTTTACATTTGTATATCTTATCGAGTGTTACCTTTCCATTCCAGCTTATCATTGTAGACCTACATTTTAATAATATGGAAGTCAATGCTTTTGGTGACGATAATTGTTTTTGCAGCCTGAATGCTCTTTTAATTCATCCTTACAAGTGCCACATGTCCTGCCCATAGTCGCCTTACAAGTGCCGTCCTTGGGCATCAAACTGAATCCTTGTGGTTAAGTGATAGCTACTACTCTATTAATCACGAGCAAACACATGTATATGTTGCCCATTATTAATGTTGTTGTTTTATAGCCATTGTCTTTTCAGTTGCAAAGATCAGTAAAACTTGGTAACTAAATATTTGATCGAGGCCCAACTGTTAGTTATATGTCAAATATGTGTATAGTTTGGTTATGCTAATCATCTTTGATGTCCAATCACTATCTTTGTGGGAGATTTTGATCAATTTTACATCAAGAAATTCTGTCCGAGAAGCTTAGACAGATTTGCATACTTTCCCTCCATTGGTGCCTCAGGTGGCCTTTTAACTGTATGGAATAGCAGTTATTTTGATGGTACAATAGTTCAGGCTAATTCATATGCAATTACAGTGAAAATGCTGAGTAAATTAGACAGCAAAAGCTTTCATGTAACCAATATATATGGACCATCACATTCTCCAGAAAAACTTGGCTTTGTCATCACTTAGTTTGCTAATCTTGACACATCTGAATTTGAAGATTGGATCACTGTTGGTGATTTCAATCTTATCAGAGATCCTAAAAATAAGAATAAACCAGGGGGGGGGGGGGGGGGCTTGGAGAGATGAATATGTTCAATGAACTCATCACTTATTTGGATCTTATTGAAATCCCGTTCAGTGGTACAAGCTTTTCTTGGAGTAATATGCAGGTTGACCCTCATCTGATTAAACTAGATTGGGTTTTTTACCTCTTCCACGCTGGGCTCTGTCCTTCCCTGCTACTTTTGTCCAGCCTGTGTCCAAACCTGTTTCTGATCATATTGCTTATAGTGTTCACATTAGAAGTAGAATACCCAAATCCAACATGTTTAGATTTGAGAATTATTGGGTTGATCATCCTGGTTTTTTTGGATACTGTCAATCTTCACTGGAACGGTTCACCTTTTTTTTGCCCATGCTGCTAGGAACCTGTCAACAAAACTGAAGCAAGTCAGAGCTGGCCTCAAAAGTTGGAGAAAAAAATTGTCCAAACTGAGTAAATTAATCTTTAACTGAAATTGGGTACTTTTGGTGTTGGATGGCCTGGAGGATCAAAGAGCCCTGTCTAGTCTTGAAACATCTTTCCGAAGCTTAGTCAAATCCCACCTTGCTAATCTGTTGGAGTCTAAAAGAATTTACGGGAAACAAAGAAACTCAGTAAGATGGATCAATCTAGATGATGAAAATACTCATTTTTTCACACCATGGCTACAATTGCTAACATAAGAAATTTTATTGTTAGTCTCTCAAAATCAGATGGAACATCTCTGTCATAGATCATGATCAGAAAGCAAACTTACTTTGGGCAGCCTTCAAACTTAGGCTTGGAATCGGTGAATTTCACAATATGGCATATAACCTGAGCACTCTACTGACACAAGATAATCTGAGTCACCCTGATGAAGAATTTACCCAAGATGATATTGACATAGTGATAAAAAAAACCTACCCAACAGTCATGCTCCAGGCCCAAATGATTTTAATGGGCTCTTCATTAAAAAAATGCTGGAACATCATAAAGGATGACTTCACAAGGTTGCAGAGATACTTTTGCACACAAAATATTGATCTGAGGAGCATCACACAATGGATTGACACACACACACAAGGTTTGCAGGCCCAAATACTTTTGCACACACAATGGATTGGCACACACGCTGCAAACTTCAATGCAAAACTAAAAAAAAATGTTCTTATATAACATTAAAGGAATCATAATAATCAAAATATTGCACCGTTCAATTTCTCGTAATATGGATGGTTCATATTTTTTCCAACCATTGTAAAATAATTCACATTTAAAATGTAGACAAGAAACTTTTTTGTTCTTCAAACCATTCAAAGGATCATAGAATCGAAATTCTAAATAAAACACAATGCATTTAATTATTTAGGATTGTAAATAAACATAAACTATACAAATTTTTTAGGCTGCACCGTCGTGAGAGTACAAGACTTAGATTACATGAGTTCATCAATCTATGCTCTTGCACAGGCTAGAATTTGAGGAGATATAAGTATTAGTTACTATTTAATACATGTGATCAGTAAAGAATTAATTATATTAAATTCTATGTTTTTTTATCTTTATTTATTTTCAATAGGTATTATGTACTACATGTCCAGTAATCGAACTTATTAATTAGTTGCTTGCAAGGGACTAATGTATATATTTTTCAATCATGCATATTTATACTTTTCCTTTGCATGATACCTCTACATATTTTAAACATACAATTAGTTTGAAACCTTACCATTAACTATGATAGCTATTGTTGCATCATATATATCTTATGAGGTCATATATTTAAATTTGGAAATGTTGATAATTAATTTTGTAAACGATAATGTTCATAATTAATTTGCATATAGATTCTCCGGAGAATGTTTTCTTTTATTTTTCAAAATTACAAATGTAGGTGATTTTGATAATAAAACTTTAAAAGGGTCACTTAGATTATCTATCTATGACAATGGCATGGTCGATAATTTTGATGTAAATTTAGGGTTACTTATATTAGGTTTCTTATTAAAGTCACGCCTTCACTACTGGAAACAGAGACTTTGCCGAGTGCAAAATTCTTTGCCGAGTGTCAAAAATCAGGCACTCGGCAAAGACCTTCTTTGCCGAGTGCTACACTCGGCAAAGAATTACACTCGGCAAAGATTTCTTTGCCGAGTGCTGGGCACTCGGCAAAGACGGGCACTCGGCAAAGGACTTCTATGCCGAGCGCCAGACTCTCGGCAAAATCTCTACACTCGGCATAGGCTGCCCGTGGAAATGGCGTCCGGTCACGGCCTTCTTTGCCGAGCGCCTGCAGTTAGGCACTCGGCAAAGATTTGTTTTTTTTAAAAAAATTTCTTTGCCGAGTGCCCCAGATCTGGCACTCGGCAAAGATTTAATTTTTTTTAAAAAAAAAAATCTTTGCCGAGCGTCTCAAATCTGGCGCTCGGCAAAGAAATTTTTTTTATTTTTAAAATACTTTGCCGAGTGCCCCTGGGACAGCACTCGGCAAAGATTTAATTTTTTTTATTATTTCTTTGCCGAGTGCTCCTGTGGATGCACTCGGCAAAGAGGAAATTTTAAAAAAAATTAAAACATTCTTTGCCGAGTGCCTGATGGCTTGCACTCGGCAAAGACATCCTTTGCCGAGTGCCATGCCCCGGCACTCGGCAAAGTTTTTTTTGTTTTTTTGTTTTTGGCCTCCAATTTTTTTGTGCAGCCCTTTTAAAGCACCAGGAACTCCTAGTTACAATTTGGGGATTTTTTGTGTCTTTTTGTTATATTTAGTTACTTTATTTCGTTTACTTGAATTTTTCCGGAAATTAGAAATTTGAACTGCACGTGGTACGAATAATGGAGTTTAATGATTCGAAAATTGATAGTCAGGTTATTGAGTGTTGTGAGAGGCCGTATTTAGGAACGGACCCGAAATTTCGGATATCTTGTTCACGAAACATGTCCGCGAAATTACATGTGCAGTGTTTTTAAATTCTATAAAAAGCAAACGAAGTCCGAAAATCATGAAACTTGTTGAGATGTCGTAATATCATATGTGGAGGCTATTATCAAAATTTCAGAAGATTTCGTGCACGTTGTCACGTACGATGCTTACAAACCAGGACATCTCGACTATTATGGAAGAATTGAAGAAATCTACGAACTATCATTTTATGGTTCTAAACCTCTTACTCCTGTCATATTCAAATGCCACTGGTTTCATCCTGGTGTAACGAGACGAACCCCTAAGCTTGGGCTAGTCGAGATTCGACAGGATTCCGTCTATCCAGGAAAAGATGTCTACATTGTGGCTCAACAGGCCGTCCAGGTTTATTATACGTCATACGCGTGCAAAGACGCCGAGCATCTTAAGGGTTGGTCTATTGTGCACAAGGTATCGCCACACGGTAAACTACCTGTCCCAAACGATGAAGATTACAACTTCAACCCAAACACATATGATGGAGAGTTCTATCAAGAAGAGGGGCTACAAGGGAGGTTTGACATAGACTTAACCGAAGAGATAGGAATGGAAGTAGACAATGAAAGGGATGATGACGAGGACGCTGGAGACGAGGTGCGAAATCTGAAGGACATACAAATGCTTGAGCGATTACATTTGGGCAATGACAATGAAGACAACATTCCTCCTTCGGATAGTGTTGATGAGTTGGACAATGTTGATAGTGATGACGAGACCTATGACGAGACCTATGATCCAGCTAATTTAAATCATTCGAAACAAACCATGTTGGACTTAGCCCTGGTTGATACCACTACAGGAAAACGCCTCTTTGCCGACTGCTTGCCCCGGTCGGCAAAGGCATAAACCCAGTCGGCAAAGGCTTTGCCGACCGCAAAGCCACGTGGCAGTCGGCAAAGAGCAGTCGTCAAAGCCTGGGTCGGCAAAGGCGGATTTGCCGACTGCCACGTGGCACACAGTCGGCAAATCCTTTGCCAACTGCCACGCCAGCAGTTGGCATAGCCACGTGGCGCCGTCAGCCCTGACGGCAGGCTTTGCCGACTGCTGGTTCCTCGGCAGTCGGCAAAGAATTTTTTTTTCAAAAATTGTTTGCCGACTGGCCGCCAGCTCGGCAGTCGGCAAAGAAAGAAAATATTTTTTTTTGAAATGTTCTTTGCCGACTGCTTTCGGAGTTGCAGTCGGCAAAGGTTTGACCTCTTTGCCGACTGCCTCCCATTGCAGTCGGCAAAGACTCTGTCCTAGGGTTTTTTTGCCCAGCTTTGCCGACTGTAAACAGTCGGCAAAGCTGGAATTTTTTTTTTTTTGCTTTTGTTTTCTGTTTTCTCGCATCAAAACCCTGCAAAATCACAAATTATAATCCAATTTCACCAGAAGCACCGGTAGCACCATTTATATCACAATTTCATCACATTTGTCGCCAACATCACCACATATATCACAATAACGCACAACATCACATATATCTCACATATATGTCACAATAACAACCACACAAGTGCATTACAACCATCACATGAAGTCCAACACGTCGAACACCACAAGTCGACGTCCATCACACGAAGTTCAACATAACAAGTCTAGGTCCATAACGAAGAAAAGAAATACATGACAACAACTTCGACGATACGGTGGATACATGATAACAGAATCGACAAGTACCTAGCTCGTCGCGCCATCCCCGGTCTCGTCGTCCGCTCCGCCCCCAGAGCCCCCAGGGTTTGCCCACGGAAACCCCCTTGGACCAAACTGAGGCGCCTACGCGTACTGCCACCGTCCGCGCACCGGCGGCCACGAGTACGTCGGAGGAGGGCCACGCGGAGGTGGATACGGTGGATAGGGTGCAGGTGGTGGATACGACATCATCTGATGGCCGGGACCTCCAGGAGACGGGTTCGAACCCGCCGACTGTACCTGCACAAGTTAAACGCCAAGTGATGTCATTAGTATCTGCAGCATGGACGCACAAGTTAAAGCTAAGAGTCAATATACTCACCGGGGGTCCCTCCAGGAGCGACAGGAGCAGGCACAGGAAAAAACTCTGGAGGAGGAGGCGGTGGAGCGAACATTGGAAGAGGAGGCGGTGTAGACGCCCCGGGCGTCTGCATGGACTGGAAGAAGCTGGCCATGTTCTGCATCTGAGTGTTGTAGTGCTGCTGCAGGCTTTGCTGGTAAGCCATCTGTTGCGCCATCATCTGCGCGTGCAACGTGGCGATCCTCTCCTCCATCTTGGCCTCCATCTGGGCCTGCAATATTACATCCGCAGTGTTGATTGTATGTACAGGTGCGAAACGAGTGAACGACGAACGAAACGGCACTTACCTGTGACGCTGACTGCCGTCGGGGCGCTACAGGGATGTCGCTGGAGCTCGTGGGCGTGGATCGAACCTGGGTCAGCGTAGGAACCTGGGACGGGTCGAGGGCGCTGTGGGCCATGTAGTAGCGACCATGCTGCTTCCCTGGTCCCAACCTCTGTAGGAGGTCTGTGTCCAGGGGCTCGGCGGTGGGGTCGAACGTCTCCCCGTAGCGCTGGCGAGCCGCGACGGTGTACTCGGTGGCCTTCTCGTAGGCGGTGGGGTTGGTGTACGCATCGGGCCCGTCCTCCGGGTTGTAGACGTTGTTCGGATCCGTCGCCTTGCCCTTGTGAGAGAGGAGGTACGTGGTGTACTCGTTGATTTCCTGCCCACCGTGCGTCTGCGTCTGCATTGAAAACACAAACATGGTTACAAGTATTGACAATTGAGCGCAAGGATTAAGACATGAACGGACGCATACCCATCTTGTCGCGAACTGGGGGAGGGGCTGATTCCCTTGGTGGTGTGACACCCCTCGCATCTGCGCGCGGCGGCCCTGACGGTCGGCGCGCCTCGCGTACGCCTCATCCGTGCGCCACATGCGCACAATCTCTGTCCAGCATTCCCTGTGGTTGTCGCACCACGACGGACACACCTGCATGACATCAAGTATTTGACATGCGAGAAGATTAGTGTAATGTTTCACTGAAGGAATCTGAACGAATGTTGTCATACTTAATTACCTGCTCGTATTGCGCTTGGGTGAGGTCGGCCTCCCTCGAGTTCATTCTCTAGGCGGATTTGGGGCTTCTTGATGTTCTCTCCAAGCACGTTGGCGTGGAAGTCGCGGATGGCCTGTAGGCGCGCCTCATGTACCAAACCTGCAAGAAAAGATGGCATGATGGCCGACAAACACATATACATGTCAGGCACGATGGCCGACAACCACAAATTTATTTCCAATCCATGCAGAAGAATATAAGCAGGTATTAACAAAGTAAACTACTACTACTAGTAGTACTACTACCTCATCGTCACGGATGGCGTCACCGGCGCGTGGAGCAGAGGCGCACGCGAGGACGGCGAGGCGGGGACGGCGCGGCGAGGCGAGGACGTCGCGGCGAGGTGAGGACGGCGAGGCGAGGATGGCGCGGCGAGGACGGCGACGCAAGGCGCGCGGAACGGCGGACGGCGCGCGGACGGCGGACGGCGGACGGAGCGGGGCACGCCGGATCGGGGCGGGGCAGCGACGGCGCCGGGGCAGGTCGGGGCGAGGCCGCGGCCGCTGCGGGGCCGACGCCGGAGCTCAGCGCGGCGCGCCTGGCCGGGGCCGGATCGGGGGGCGGGCAGCGCCGGTGAGGGCCTGGGCGGGGCGGCCGGCGCCGGAGGGGCCCAAGCGCGGTGGGCCAGCGGGGGGGGGGGACGCGCCGCGGGGTGGCCCAGCGCGGGGGGGAGGGGGGGGGGGCGCCGCCGGGGATGGCCGCGCCGGGGGAGGGACCAGCGCGGGGGGGGGGGGGGGGGGGGCGCCGGGGAGGGCCGCGCCGCGCGGGGGGGGCCGCGCCGCGCGGGGGGGCGGGGGAGCGCCGGCCGCCGGGGAGGGCGCGCGCGGCCGCCGGGGAGGGGGCGCGCGGCCGCCGGGGAGGGCGGCGCGGCCGGGGAGGAGGAGGAGGGGATCCGCCGGCGCGGGAGAGAGGGAGGGGAGGGGCGCGGGGAGGGGGAGCGCGGGGGGGTTGCGCCGGCGGCCGGCCTGGCGACGGCGTCGACGGCGGGGGCGGCCTGGGTGCCGCGGCGGGCGGCGGGTTATTTGGGGCAGGCGGGCGGGATTTTGGGGAGGGGAGGGCGGGGCCGAGCGGATAAGGCGACGTTTTTCTTTTTTTTTATTTTTTTCCCTTTGCCGACTGCCAGCATGTGACGCAGTCGGCAAAGGTCTATTATTTTTTTTTCAAAAAATTATTTTTTTTAATTTTTTTAAAAAATACTTTGCCGACTGCTCTGCTCCCTGGCAGTCGGCAAAGGTTATTTTTGATTTTTTTCTCAGAAATTCTTTGCCGACTGCCATCCTCCCTGGCAGTCGGCAAAGGCTCTTTGCCAACTGCCACTGATGGCAGTCGGCAAAGAATTAATTTTTTTTTTCGATTTTCGATCCCAGTTTTTTTGTGTTGCCTTGCTACAGTAAGTACATGATATATTCCAAGTTTGGGGTCATTTTGATTTATTTTGCTATATTCCATTGATTTTTTCTGTTTCTTTGATTTTTTCCGGCAGCTCCTAGATTTGAACTGCAGGTACATGAAATAATGGAATCCGGCGATTCAGAAAATGATATTCATGATGTTTGGAGCATGTTGAGGCCGTGTGCGGGGCCTCGCGTGAAATTTCGACCGTGTTGGTGTCGGAACACGCCGAGCCACGCGCGTGAAAAGTGTTTTTAAATTTTATAAAATCGAAACGGAGTCCGAAAATGACGAAACTTGACGACGTGTCTTGTCATCGCATGCGGAGGCTGTGGTAAAAATTTGAGAAAGTTTCGAGCAAGTGGCGACGTCGGGTGGCTAAAACCTGGACATCTCCACATGCGGACCGCGGGTTCTATTATTGAAAAACGCAGGAACTCTTTAGTAAAATGGACACGCGAAGGGGTATCTTTGCTTTTGGGCCGTCGGATTAGAGATGGACGGCCGTGATTGGCTCGGTCGGGCGAAAGGCGACGGCGGCCGACCGGAACAGGGGAAATCACGGCGGCGCGCCATGGCCGGCAAAGGGAGCTCAGGCGGCGAACCTCGAAAACGAGCAACCGACCACGGGAAAATAAGCGGGGAGCACGGGAGAAGAGAGGAGGAGATAGCGAACTCACCTAGGGGAATTTTGGCGGCACGGAGCAAGAGGAGACGGCGCTGTGCTTGGCTGGTCGACAGCGGACGGAGGCGCTAGGTGGCGGCGCGGCTGCTGGCGCTCGGGCGATGCGAGATAGGACGTGGGGTAGGCCGCTCGGCGCGGGCTCACTATTTAAGAGGCCGGCGCAGCATGGCGTGCACGGCAACGACGCAGGACGGGGGCGAGCGCGGACTCCGGGCGGCGGCGGCGGAGTCCTGGGCGTAGACGAGCTGAGGTAAGAAGCGGAACTGACGAGCGGGCCCGAGCGGTCGGTGAGACAAGGCGAGGGACCGAGCGGTCAGTGAACCGAGGGAGAGAGAGAGGGCGCTCACGCGCTGGGCCAAAGGGAGCTGGAGGCGGGAGCGGGCTACGGCCAAAGGCGAGGTGGGCTGCTGCTCGGCACTGGGCCGCGCAAGAGAAAAGAAACAGGCGGCCCACGCGTGATAGAGAGGGAGAGGAGAGGGCAGGCCAGCCACTGGGCTGCGCGGGGAGCAAGAGATGCAGGCCTTCGGGCCTAAATAGAGGAAGAGATAATTTTTCTTTTCTATTTTATTTTTCAAAACCAATTCAAATGTAAACCAGATCAAATTTGAATAGGATTTCAAATACACCTTTTCAATTCATACATAAATGAGAAATTTGATAAGTTTTCAAAAATAAATTTTACACCTTTTTAAATCCTTTTATTTTCAAATTTTCTTTTCTTTCATTTCAAAACCATTTTTAATTACTTTTGCAAAAGCAATTTAAACCATTTTGAATTTTCAATCAAAACCAATCAATCAAATACATTAAATGAAAGGGCATGTATGCACAAACATATTGCTAAACCTTATGATGAATTTTAATTTAATGAAAAAAATTATTTTCCTATATTTTATGAGCACAAAAATTTTATACCTATTTTCAAAAGAGGCAAATTTTAGGGTGTTACAATTTCTAAATAAATTTATTATAAAAATAGATTTAACGATCTATCTAATGATATTAATTATGTATCATAAATATTAATATTTTTTATATAAAATTTGTCAAAATTATTTATCGGGAAGCGAAAACAACAATTATTTCGGGACGGAGGGAGCAGGATACTAGTGTAGCATGATACTGATCGAGTCATGTCCAGTGGCAGAGCTTGACCGGAGAAGCAGCAGGGCCCATTCTTTATAATCAAGTCTTAATCAGCTATGAATAGTAAAAAGTTACTGTTTAGCAAGTGAAAATTGTATTGTGAGGGGGGCATGGCCCAGCCAAGCGCCCCGTGGTCAAGTGGTCATGTCAATACGTATGGCGTGACTGGCTACCAGAGTCGTGCCAAAGAGTAGTAGCGAATCACGTCCGCTTCTATGCCGTGACACATCTGTGAGTGTGTGTCCTGTGTCCGTGTTAGGTGTTTTGAATTTTTTTTTTTGTTGATCCTAAACAAAAGACTTACATATCTCTAAAATTTTCAAAAATTTGAAATAGATGCTAGAAAAGAAGCATGGCGCATTTTGCTTGTATCTATTATCAAATCTCTTATTGTTTTGAATTGAGATTCTTCCCATAATGTTATATTTGAGTCTTAAGTTAACCAGTTTAGTCTCCAAATAAACTCCAAAAATCCAAGAAATATATCTACAAACATAGTTTAGAGAGGTACAAAAAATCATGTAATTTCTCAGCATACATATTCAGGTGAAATTCGAAGTTTCTTAGCAAATTAAGTTTTAATTGAAACTATATTTAAATCATTCGAAACAAACCATGTTGGACTTAGCCCTGGTTGATACAGCTTATAAGTTGTTTAGGGCCAAAATAAGCTGAAAATAATAACCAAATGTCATGCTTTTGTCCAACTTATTCTATTCGTGCTTATTCACACAACTTTCCTATTTGTACAAAAACAAGAAGAAGCTAGGTCAGGTCTTCCTATTTTGACTATATTTTTACTCTATTTGCACAACTTCATTGGAAAGTGCTTCCCAAAGAAGTTATACGAAATAGGGCCTTAGTCAACTTTAGTTTGACCTAGCTCTTATATCGATATTCACATAATCACTTTTGAAAGTGGGTAACATGTAAATTAAAGTACAAGTGGTATACCATCAAGTGAACTTGAAATTTAAAAGTTTAGTTTGCCACCCAAGGATCTGAGTTGATTTTGTGATTCTGTCACTTGTCATTTGCAGTGTGATGATGACAATTTGATCAGGCCAAGGCGCTCGTCAAAGCTGGCTGATGCTTACGATTGGCTTTGTTCTAACCGGCTTGTGGGTCGTGATTCTTCTGAAGAAAAGAAACTTGAGGAGCTGATAACTTCACCTGACTGGAGAGACAAACATCATGTGATCTCAGTGTGTGGGAATGCTGGTGCTGGAAAAACATTTATCGTCAAAACTATGTATTATAGATGCATACAGCGCGAGATGCTGGAGGACTTGTTTGGCGACTATGCTTGGGTCGATGTACCCCATCCTTTCGACATCATGGAGTTCTGTCGGAGATTATTCTTCTGCTGGATAGGAACTTCAAATATGGGCCAAGATTTCATCAGTGAATGTTCGAAACTTATGCACCAGAAGCGGCGGTTTCTACTTGTTATTGACGGCTTGCAGTCCACGAATGACTGGAACTCCATACTACAGGCCAGGCTGCCATTGACAGCTTGTATAAGCTGTATCGTTGTTGTTACAAGGGACCCAACTGTTGCCAGACATTGTGCAACAATTGAAGATGAGATATGCAGCATTAGAAGTCTACGAGTAGATGAAATGCGTCATCACATGAGAGATAAGGTACGTTTTTATTTAATTTCCTAAAACAAACATCGACTTATTTTTAGGGTGGTTGCTACTATAGTCTGACTTGATAGAATTGATTGGCATGCATGCTATTTTAATTTGGAGACTGCCGTCATGAGAATCTGAATTCATTTGGGGTTTCCATGGGTCCATTTGGATTAGCTAAATTTTTTATAAGCTGTGATATATAGCTGGTGGGTGCCAACGACTAGCTTTTTATAAGCTCGGCGGTTGAATAGTTTAAAATCAGCTATAAGCTAGAGTATAAGCTGGATTGTTTGAATGAACTAGAGTTTTTCTGTCAGCTAGTAACTTATTTTAGTCTATACAAAGAGGTTCTACGTTAGGTAGGGTGGTAATAAGAAAGAGGAGCAATAATATTGGCTTTGTATCTTTCCTAGCTTGGAGTGGTACCATTAGGTACGAAAAGGTAATACTTAATAAGATAAACAAAAAAAAGCAAGTTACAATCATGGTACTTCTTGGTACCTTTATATATATTTACAAAGCCAGTTAAACAGAATCGATAGAGAAACATTAGGTTTAAGAATTAACAGAGAACCATTAGCTTTAATTAAATTGTTAAGATCATTTGGATGATGGAGATCATTTGGATAACTATAACTATGATCGGTGTTTTTTATATTACCATAGAAATGATGAATAGGTTGAAGAGTCTTGTAGAAATATCATAGTAATACTAGGAAAAAACGTTAAAAATTCATTCACACATTACTAAGCATAAAATAAGTCAACTGGAAAATAAGAGAAAATATCATCTATCCATTTTGAAACTAAACATCATATCACAGCGGTCCAATGAAGGCCTAGAACAAAAAAATATTAGAAAAACAAATGTGTTCTATAGGTTCTCAATCCTTATTGATCTTACATGAAGTACTCCCTCCGTTCCAAATTATAAGACGTTTTGGCTTTTCTAGATTCATAACTTTTGCTATGCACCTAGATATAAATTATGTTTAGATACATAGTAAAAGCCTTGTATCTATAAATGCCAAAACGTCTTATAATTTGGAACGGAGGGAGTACATTACAAATGATCCTAGCTAGATTACAATTTCTTTGATTTGTTCTTATCAGTAGGAGATTCCACCAAATCTGGCTGAGAAAATATCCAAATAATTGAAAATAAGTATTGTAAGATTAAGTTGACTTTTAAATTTTGTAAATATCAAGAGATGTTAAATTTAGGCAACCACCGCTGATCTTTAATTGTCTAGTGAAATGAAGATGTAAGATTCTTAGGCATCTGTTTGTTCGAAGTAACCATAAACTAAGGGAAATTGATCCATGCGATCTGGGACACCGGTTTACTCTGTATTGGAAGCAGGGTGCTGTGAAATTATTAATTGATTATTATATATTGCAGCAGGAGAGTGTGATCATTAGTTCTTCATCTTCATTTTGTGAAATTTGATTGGAAAGTCCAGAAAAAAAAGAACACACGCGCCAGATATGCAGTATTCAGTATTTGCAGTATTTGCAGAAAATTTTGGAGGTGTAGTATATGGCGTAATAGTTTTCAACATTTCCATTATACTAAAGAAAATACTATGGCTTCACATTGTCTTGGAGCGACGTCAAACAATGTTCTGCTTCTTTAATTTAGTGCCATTTGAACCGGTTTGTCCTTAATTTGTTTATGAAGGCCACAATTTCTCCATGAAATTAAACACCTTCATGGAAATTAAACATTATTTTCGGTGCAGAAAGTGACCAATACGTAAATATTTGTAGTTTTGCCGTACGTTGTAATCGGATGTGACCTAGCACTCAATGACACAGGGTTTATACTGATTCAGGCAACGTGCCCTACGTCCAGTTTGAGTTAGTTGGTAATTTTATTCCTGAGCCCAGGTGCTCGAAGTTTGATGTGCGGTTAAAAACGGAAGTGAGAAAGATGGGGGTGCAAGAAGTCCGGTCGGACTCTGGTCTGAAGGGCCGAGAGTGACGGGAGCTACGCTATGTGCTAAGTGTTTGAGCGTGTGCTCGAGGTTTGAACCTGGTGGTTCTGTGGTTGCGTGTTGAATTGATCCTCCTCTTTTGGGAGAGAGCGCACCCCTTTTTATAGATGAAGGGGTGGACTTACAAGTGAGAGAGAGAGAGTATGTCTGCTAAGTCTTATTGCCCACGCCGTCGGGTACAAGATGATTATAGGCGCCCATAACACTGTTAACGTCAGATGCATGTGGCAGGTTGCGTCGTCTTCTTCTGGTATGGCAAACGTCGGTGCCTGCAATACTGTTGATGCCCAGAGGCATGCGAGGGGTTTTACTGTGCTCGTCTGGTATGGGAGTTGCGGGCGCCCACAACACTGTAGGGCAAATGTCGGCGCCTACAACACTGCTTGGGTTCTGACATGCCTAGAAGGTTGCAAGGCACTCTTTTGACATGTCATGTCGGTACTATCCTGTAGGTGTATAGGGTACGGTCCTCGGTATTACGGTTGACTTGAGTGCCCTATCTTATTTGCTCCGTCCATTTCCTAGTCCTCACCGAGGGGGCGTCCCTGGTCGGTTGGTCCCAGTTGGCTCCGACTGCGCCAGTCGGTGAAGAGCTGTAAGCAGGGGTTCGGTGCATCCCCGGTCGGAGACGCGGGTCGGAGTTCGGAAGCGGTGTTTGGCCAGGCCTTCCGGTTGGAGAGGCGGGCTGGAGTCGGAAGCGAGCGTTGTTCCTCCTTGGCCAGGCCATTCGGTCGGAGAGGCGGGCCGGAGTCGGAAGCGAGCGCTATTCCTCCTTAGCGAGGCCTTCCGGTCGGAGATTGGATTGCCTTCTGGCCTGTCGTTTAGGTGTTTAGGCCGGCCCAGGAGTTTGCACGTCGTTCGCAACGTCGTCTGCTGGGCCGAGCTTTTGCTGGGAAGCCAGTCCATGAGGGACCCTGGGTTTATGAACCCGGCATTATTGCTCATATAATTCCTTAATAAATTATTCAAACATCTCCAGAAGTGGGAGAGGTTAGTGCAGACCAAAAGTGGCTATATTTTCCTGGCCTTTGAAATTCTTTTGGAGTAATAACAATCATTATAAGGCTTAAATATTAATATCATCAATGTTTCCCCATCCTAGATCTTGCTTCAAGCTCTATCACCAATAAACTTAGGTGATGTGATACAAACTTTAAATGGAAGTTTATGACATTGTATTTCTAAGAGTGCAGTCTACGACCTAAAATCCTTTTATATTATTAAAAAGTATAAAATGAGAGTTAATAGAAGATACAACAAGCACTAGAGTTCCAACTTAACTTGAGGATAGAAACTTTATTGCAAGTAATAATATTAAATTTTTAAAAACAAAATTTGGATTCATGACATCATTTGATATGAGCTGCAGCAAGAGCCACATAGTTTAAGCTAATGTTTCAATTAGATGAATATGAAAGATACACGGAGATGCCGTGCAAAGGAAGAAACTATGGATATGGATGACAAAACATATAGAACAATAATTGACAAGTTTATCATAACTAGATAAAAACTACAGAGTATTTATCATGCCTAGTGTGTTTAAGAAATGAACAAAGAGGAAAACATGCAATTTAATATATGTAGTTGATATAACTTAAAGTGAATTGCCATATATCTATTGTATGAATGTTACAAAGTCTACATTGTTGCATAGCATTATGCTTTTAATTTAATAGTGGCGTCTAATTTAGAAACATATATAGCATACTTATATGAAAACTTAGGGGTTACTTTACATAATGTTTCATAATGGCTTATGTGGGTTATTTAAATACAAATTAAGGGGTTATTTCAAATTATCTTTTGCAGTGACATAGCTCTATAATTTATATGTAATGCTATGGGATATTTTACATTTTCTTTCATAATGGAAGATGTGGATAATTTAGATACAAATTTAGGAGTTAGCTTTATGTATTTTTCATTATGGCAAAGGTGCGTAATTTTTTTTTGTATATAACATAATGGTTATTATTGATAATGATTATTAGAATCTCCCAAAAACTAAAGGATTGATATTTCTTTGATCATGGAAATTTCTACGATTTATCTTGTTTCCTATCTCGTCTCGGCTGGATTAATGTGGAGGCTTCTTTAGGGCCTCTAATTAGTATTAGCAAGATTGTAAACAAAAATGGCATGTGAAATTACAGCTAAAATTTCTAGTTTGTGCATGTGAAATAACATGTAATACAACGATACGGTTATTGCGTTCAGTCTAATCTAACTAATAAAATTTCCCTATTTCGAATTGCATATACACAGATTATTGTACAGCAGCTATGTGAAGTTGTGCCAGCTGGAACCCCTGGGCAGGAGGATCCCGAAATGACAAACGAAGAGTTAGATATGCTGCTGACAGAGGAAGCATTTGGTATCATGAACAAGTGTGGCAGATCTCCAGAAGTAGTAGGTTGTTTACGGAGCTACTTGGTATCCAAACAAGGTGATGCCGCAAAGATTGCGGCGCTCAGGCATCTGAATGACAACTTCATGCAAAAGTTGAGGGCTAATCCAGATCTTGGCAGTTTACTGAGAGTGTTCACCTCGATGCATTCCAACATTCATGCTTGCCCTCAAGTCATCAAGAAATGTCTCTTTTATCTCTCGATTTTCCATCAAGGACGCAACATTCGTCGGGACCGATTGGTGAGGCGTTGGATCGCGGAGGGCTACTCGGAGGGCATAGACAGCAGCAGCATGGTGGTGTATACGGAGACGAAGCTCTTCCACAAGCTTGCCGAACTGGGAATTATAACGCAGCCGGCGGCGCCACAGAGCAGTAGTCGGACTGGGACGATGAGAATGAGCTCTTGCCAGGTCAACTCTTTGTTCCTGGAGTACATCACCTTGTGTGAAACAGAAGAGAGAATTTTCCTGCCACTGGAAGTCACCGTGCTGGAGGGTGGACGAAATCCCAGCACAGAACACGTAGGTCAGCATCTTGCTATCCGGAAATGGACGGGAGAGAAGGCTGTGTTCGACTGCTTGGACTTCTCGTGGCTACGGTCTCTGACGGTGACTGGAGAGTGGCAACCATTCTTCGTCTCGGACATGATGCTGGTGCTGCGGGTGCTCGATCTGGAGGGCACCACGAGCAATCTGAGGGATGGTGACCTCAAGCAAATCGTGGAGCAGCTGCCACGCCTCAAGTTCCTCTCCCTAAGAGGTTGCAATGAGATTACTCGCCTCCCACGTTCCATGGGTGGCCTGAGGCAGCTCCAGGCTCTGGATGTCAGAGGAACCTGTGTTGTCAGGCTCCCTGGAAGCATCGTCAAGCTACACAAGCTGCAGTACCTTCGTGCTGGCGATGGTCAAGGAGGCGTCAGAGTGCCGAGAGGCATTGGGGCACTCAAGGCTCTGCACACACTGGGTGCTATCGACGTCAGCTCATCATCTACTGGGGTGGCTATTCTGAATGAGCTCCATAGACTTCAACAGTTGAGGAAGCTCCACGTCTCAGGCATCATCAAACGGCACAACAGCCTATGTGTATGTGTGGCCTGCTTCGTCTCAGGCGGTCAAGCCAGCAGCGGGAGTAGTATAAGGTTTCCAACCAACTCCTTTGGTGAACTCAAAGTACTGGAGATTGCATGCAGCCCCGGCATACATGTACAGTTCGCTCAAGGGGCGGTGCCCAAGCTTGAGAAGGTGAAGCTGTACTGCCAGGATGGATCTACACTGCAGTTTTCTGGACTAAAGTTCCTGAGGTCCCTCAAGCAAATATTGCTTAAGGGCCCCGGTTGCAACGCAATCAGGAATTCATTTCCAAAGCAACTCAACCTGCAGATTCCGAACAACCAAATCGCCCTCACAATAGCACAGGGCCATGGATCACAGCCGGAACCAGGCCCGGCACAGGGTAATCAGGAGATGCCGGCATAGAGCCTGGCAGAGGGTAACCAGCAGACATCGGAGTCAAGCCCAGCAGCGGGAGCGGCTAATCAGTGATGGATTTTTCTATCATCGCCGGTTCCCTGACCCGGTTGAGGCTATACCCAACAGTGAAAGCATAAGGAACACAACCACGAAAAGCCTCCACCTAGCAGTGATAGTACGATGCTCACTGTTAGGGCGTTGGCTTTAATTGGTAGTGACCTTCATTTCCTAAATAATTTATTGTTACATTTCAATATAGCTTACTTTGTAATAATTTACATTTGATATTATTAATATTTTACATTTGTATATCTTATCGAGTGTTACCTTTCCATTCCAGCTTATCATTGTAGACCTACATTTTAATAATATGGAAGTCAATGCTTTTGGTGACGATAATTGTTTTTGCAGCCTGAATGCTCTTTTAATTCATCCTTACAAGTGCCACATGTCCTGCCCATAGTCGCCTTACAAGTGCCGTCCTTGGGCATCAAACTGAATCCTTGTGGTTAAGTGATAGCTACTACTCTATTAATCACGAGCAAACACATGTATATGTTGCCCATTATTAATGTTGTTGTTTTATAGCCATTGTCTTTTCAGTTGCAAAGATCAGTAAAACTTGGTAACTAAATATTTGATCGAGGCCCAACTGTTAGTTATATGTCAAATATGTGTATAGTTTGGTTATGCTAATCATCTTTGATGTCCAATCACTATCTTTGTGGGAGATTTTGATCAATTTTACATCAAGAAATTCTGTCCGAGAAGCTTAGACAGATTTGCATACTTTCCCTCCATTGGTGCCTCAGGTGGCCTTTTAACTGTATGGAATAGCAGTTATTTTGATGGTACAATAGTTCAGGCTAATTCATATGCAATTACAGTGAAAATGCTGAGTAAATTAGACAGCAAAAGCTTTCATGTAACCAATATATATGGACCATCACATTCTCCAGAAAAACTTGGCTTTGTCATCACTTAGTTTGCTAATCTTGACACATCTGAATTTGAAGATTGGATCACTGTTGGTGATTTCAATCTTATCAGAGATCCTAAAAATAAGAATAAACCAGGGGGGGGGGGGGGGGGGGGGGGGCTTGGAGAGATGAATATGTTCAATGAACTCATCACTTATTTGGATCTTATTGAAATCCCGTTCAGTGGTACAAGCTTTTCTTGGAGTAATATGCAGGTTGACCCTCATCTGATTAAACTAGATTGGGTTTTTTACCTCTTCCACGCTGGGCTCTGTCCTTCCCTGCTACTTTTGTCCAGCCTGTGTCCAAACCTGTTTCTGATCATATTGCTTATAGTGTTCACATTAGAAGTAGAATACCCAAATCCAACATGTTTAGATTTGAGAATTATTGGGTTGATCATCCTGGTTTTTTTGGATACTGTCAATCTTCACTGGAACGGTTCACCTTTTTTTTGCCCATGCTGCTAGGAACCTGTCAACAAAACTGAAGCAAGTCAGAGCTGGCCTCAAAAGTTGGAGAAAAAAATTGTCCAAACTGAGTAAATTAATCTTTAACTGAAATTGGGTACTTTTGGTGTTGGATGGCCTGGAGGATCAAAGAGCCCTGTCTAGTCTTGAAACATCTTTCCGAAGCTTAGTCAAATCCCACCTTGCTAATCTGTTGGAGTCTAAAAGAATTTACGGGAAACAAAGAAACTCAGTAAGATGGATCAATCTAGATGATGAAAATACTCATTTTTTCACACCATGGCTACAATTGCTAACATAAGAAATTTTATTGTTAGTCTCTCAAAATCAGATGGAACATCTCTGTCATAGATCATGATCAGAAAGCAAACTTACTTTGGGCAGCCTTCAAACTTAGGCTTGGAATCGGTGAATTTCACAATATGGCATATAACCTGAGCACTCTACTGACACAAGATAATCTGAGTCACCCTGATGAAGAATTTACCCAAGATGATATTGACATAGTGATAAAAAAAAACCTACCCAACAGTCATGCTCCAGGCCCAAATGATTTTAATGGGCTCTTCATTAAAAAAATGCTGGAACATCATAAAGGATGACTTCACAAGGTTGCAGAGATACTTTTGCACACAAAATATTGATCTGAGGAGCATCACACAATGGATTGACACACACACACAAGGTTTGCAGGCCCAAATACTTTTGCACACACAATGGATTGGCACACACGCTGCAAACTTCAATGCAAAACTAAAAAAAAATGTTCTTATATAACATTAAAGGAATCATAATAATCAAAATATTGCACCGTTCAATTTCTCGTAATATGGATGGTTCATATTTTTTCCAACCATTGTAAAATAATTCACATTTAAAATGTAGACAAGAAACTATTTTGTTCTTCAAACCATTCAAAGGATCATAGAATCGAAATTCTAAATAAAACACAATGCATTTAATTATTTAGGATTGTAAATAAACATAAACTATACAAATTTTTTAGGCTGCACCGTCGTGAGAGTACAAGACTTAGATTACATGAGTTCATCAATCTATGCTCTTGCACAGGCTAGAATTTGAGGAGATATAAGTATTAGTTACTATTTAATACATGTGATCAGTAAAGAATTAATTATATTAAATTCTATGTTTTTTTATCTTTATTTATTTTCAATAGGTATTATGTACTACATGTCCAGTAATCGAACTTATTAATTAGTTGCTTGCAAGGGACTAATGTATATATTTTTCAATCATGCATATTTATACTTTTCCTTTGCATGATACCTCTACATATTTTAAACATACAATTAGTTTGAAACCTTACCATTAACTATGATAGCTATTGTTGCATCATATATATCTTATGAGGTCATATATTTAAATTTGGAAATGTTGATAATTAATTTTGTAAACGATAATGTTCATAATTAATTTGCATATAGATTCTCCGGAGAATGTTTTCTTTTATTTTTCAAAATTACAAATGTAGGTGATTTTGATAATAAAACTTTAAAAGGGTCACTTAGATTATCTATCTATGACAATGGCATGGTCGATAATTTTGATGTAAATTTAGGGTTACTTATATTAGGTTTCTTATTAAAGTTACGCCTTCACTACTGGAAACAGAGACTTTGCCGAGTGCAAAATTCTTTGCCGAGTGTCAAAAATCAGGCACTCGGCAAAGACCTTCTTTGCCGAGTGCTACACTCGGCAAAGAATTACACTCGGCAAAGATTTCTTTGCCGAGTGCCGGGCACTCGGCAAAGACGGGCACTCGGCAAAGGACTTCTATGCCGAGCGCCAGACTCTCGGCAAAATCTCTACACTCGGCATAGGCTGCCCGTGGAAATGGCGTCCGGTCACGGCCTTCTTTGCCGAGCGCCTGCAGTTAGGCACTCGGCAAAGATTTGTTTTTTTTTAAAAAATTTCTTTGCCGAGTGCCCCAGATCTGGCACTCGGCAAAGATTTAATTTTTTTTTAAAAAAAAATCTTTGCCGAGCGTCTCAAATCTGGCGCTCGGCAAAGAAATTTTTTTTATTTTTAAAATACTTTGCCGAGTGCCCCTGGGACAGCACTCGGCAAAGATTTAATTTTTTTTATTATTTCTTTGTCGAGTGCTCCTGTGGATGCACTCGGCAAAGAGGAAATTTTAAAAAAAATTAAAACATTCTTTGCCGAGTGCCTGATGGCTTGCACTCGGCAAAGACATCCTTTGCCGAGTGCCATGCCCCGGCACTCGGCAAAGTTTTTTTTGTTTTTTTGTTTTTGGCCTCCAATTTTTTTGTGCAGCCCTTTTAAAGCACCAGGAACTCCTAGTTACAATTTGGGGATTTTTTGTGTCTTTTTGTTATATTTAGTTACTTTATTTCGTTTACTTGAATTTTTCCGGAAATTAGAAATTTGAACTGCACGTGGTACGAATAATGGAGTTTAATGATTCGAAAATTGATAGTCAGGTTATTGAGTGTTGTGAGAGGCCGTATTTAGGAACGGACCCGAAATTTCGGATTTCTTGTTCACGAAACATGTCCGCGAAATTACATGTGCAGTGTTTTTAAATTCTATAAAAAGCAAACGAAGTCCGAAAATCATGAAACTTGTTGAGATGTCGTGATATCATATGTGGAGGCTATTATCAAAATTTCAGAAGATTTCGTGCACGTTGTCACGTACGATGCTTACAAACCAGGACATCTCGACTATTATGGAAGAATTGAAGAAATCTACGAACTATCATTTTATGGTTCTAAACCTCTTACTCCTGTCATATTCAAATGCCACTGGTTTCATCCTGGTGTAACGAGACGGACCCCTAAGCTTGGGCTAGTCGAGATTCGACAGGATTCCGTCTATCCAGGAAAAGATGTCTACATTGTGGCTCAACAGGCCGTCCAGGTTTATTATACGTCATACGCGTGCAAAGACGCCGAGCATCTTAAGGGTTGGTCTATTGTGCACAAGGTATCGCCACACGGTAAACTACCTGTCCCAAACGATGAAGATTACAACTTCAACCCAAACACATATGATGGAGAGTTCTATCAAGAAGAGGGGCTACAAGGGAGGTTTGACATAGACTTAACCGAAGAGATAGGAATGGAAGTAGACAATGAAAGGGATGATGACGAGGACGCTGGAGACGAGGTGCGAAATCTGAAGGACATACAAATGCTTGAGCGATTACATTTGGGCAATGACAATGAAGACAACATTCCTCCTTCGGATAGTGTTGATGAGTTGGACAATGTTGATAGTGATGACGAGACCTATGATCCAGCTAATTTCAATCATGAAGATTATTTCTAATACATGTAATACTATGTTTTTTGTAATTATATTTTGTTTATTTTTGCACCTATTTCTAATTACGTCTTGTTTTTCTTTTTTATTGTAGGTGATTGAACAAAGATGGCGGGCGACCGTCATAGGTCTGTGAACTCAATTTACCAAAGACCACACCGGTCGCAGGAGGGGGCGGCAGAGGGATCGAACAGGAGGAGGAGGACCGCTAGCCGCAGGAGGGGGCCGTCTCCTCCCACGCCACGTGAGGAGGACCGCCAGCCGCAGGAGGAGGTGGCGCCCGTGGTCGAGTCAGACGAGGAGCTGGTTCGGCAGACGGAGGAGGAGGAGGGGGGGAAGGCGGCAGGCACGGGTTCTGCTTCCTCCAACTCCTCTTTGAGTGTCTACTTGCGAGGTCCCGTGAGCCTCCCACAGGTTCCGCTTCCTCACCAACGCCTAGTGATTCGCCCCGAAGGACAAAAGTAAGTAACTGTATATGTTATCACCACTACTTCATATGATATGATGAAAAAAACTAATAATTTTTCTTAATCACTTGTGCAGGAACTGGGTGGTTGTGTCGGGTGGTAGCGCACGGCTAGTCAACGGCATCCTGGGTCTTCTATGCAGGCAGCACTTCCCCGGCATTGTCACGTACGCATCGAAGACGGAGCCGACCTTCTCGTTTGACCACTACATCGTCGCCTCCGATGCGGAGTACCCCAACAAGGCGGCGCGGGTGAAGGCAGAGTTTTGGGTAAGTCTCCCTTGCACAACATTGCTCAATACGTCGTATTCATTGGACTTTTCTTGAAATAATGAATGGATACATCGCTTTTGTATGCAGGCTTATTACAGATGCGAGGAGGGATTTGAGGCCAGGGCGGAGCAGGCGACTAGCAAAGCCTGTAAAAAACTCGTCACCGACATGCATCACGAGGCGCGCATCCAGGCCATCGTAACCTACTACAGGTCGAAGCTTGGAGAGAGGAAAACCAAGAAAGACGCAAGAGAGATGCAGCTGACCCGGGAGCAGTACCTTGAGGTAAATGAAGAACATTAATATTGATTCGTTTTGAGATTAAGTTGGTTTAATTTGATCTTCTTATATGTCCAATACTTGATGACGTGTAGGTGATTCCCTGGTGGTGCCAAGCGTATCCCGAGTGCTGGGCGATGATGGTGGACAGGTGGTTCACGGAGGAGTACCTCAAGATGCACAGGGATGCCCGGGACCGTCGTTTGCTGATGCAAGGTCCAGCACACCATCAAGGCAGCCACAACCTCGCCGGATACAAACAAGCATGGGTACGCGAATTAATTTATCTATTGTCACGCTCAGTTCTGTCTGATTTCTAATCATCGTGCTGTCTTTCTCGCAGTCGGCGTCACATAGTGGCCAGGCTTGCTCAGACTTCCAGGCATGGTGTATGGCCCACAAGGGCAAGGCGACGTCCGACGTCTCCTTCAACCTGGAGGACCCGCCCGAGGCATACACGAACCCGAGCGTCCACTCCCGCATCAGTGAGTACACTAAGGTGGTGAGGTCGCTCCATGGGGCAGACCACGATCCGAGCACCCAGGACTTCGATGGAGAGGCCGTCATGAGGGCGGGGCAAGGCAAGAAGCATGGCCGGTTCTGGCTTGGCGACGGCGTCATCGACACGGCCTGTACTCCCTCTCTCTCCCAGATCCGAGCACGGATCACGAGCAAGAGCCCGGCCATTCGCACACGGCCGACCGCTGCACAGCACCGGGTCGACGCACTCGAGGTTATTCCTGTTTTACTCATCATACATTGATCTTTACACACCTTAATTAGCTTTGCATTACTGAAACATTGGAGTGAAATATTGCAGGCCCGGCTGGAACAAGAAATGAAGGAACGTTAGGAGCTGGGGGCCCAGCTGGAGGCCGAGCGGGCCGAGCGGCAGGCCCAGGCGCAGAGGCTGATGGACATTACGGATTTCCTACAAGGGCTTGGGCAACGTATGGGCTTGTCTCTGCCACCTGGGCTGTTGGTTCCACCTCCGCCTCCGCGTCCTGCAGCTGCAGCTACTCCTGTGAGTATCAAAGTTTTTTACTTTCGCTTGTGCTTAGCTTGTATGGCCTCTATCGTCCTAGATTAGCTATCAAACTAATCTTGTCTCACATGCAATCTTTTCTCCTTTGTGCAGTCTCCATCTAACGGTGGTTCGAATAATCCACCTCATGCACCTACGAATGATGCATCTGGGCCTTCACCACAGTCGCAGTGGCCGAGATGAGTGCATGTTGTATTTTTTACATTTGTTGTTCACTTGGTGATAGACTTGTGATATACTTGTGATGCACTTGTGGACTTTGATGAACTTGTGGACTTATTTGGATGGACTTGAGAACTTATTATTATATATTGTGATGGATGTGATATGGGCGGATGGATGTGTGGATGGATGAGATATATATGTGATGGATGAGATATATATGCGATGGATGAGATATATATGTGATGGATGAGATATATATGCGATGGATGAGAAATATATGTGATATATGTTTGTATGAATGTATTTGTCATGATGGAATGCAGAAAAAAAATAAAATTTGCCGTTTTGGGTCACTTTGCCGAGTGTTGCACTCGGCAAAGGACCCCTTTGCCGAGCGCAATGGTCATAACACTCGGCAAAGCTGGCAAAATGGGCGCCCAGAAAACAGATTTCCCAGCTTTGCCGAGTGCCAACCCGGCAGGCACTCGGCAAAGAAAATTTTCAAAAAAAAATAAAAGCTCTTTGCCGAGTGCCTTCCGGGTTGGCGCTCGGCAAAGAAATTTTTTAAAAAAAATAAAAAATCTTTGCCGAGTGCCTGGCGGGTTGGCACTCGGCAAAGAAAATTTTCAAAAAAAAAAATCTCTTTGCCGAGTGCCTTCCGGGTTGGCGCTCGGCAAAGAAATTTTAAAAAAAAAATAAAAAATATTTGCCGAGTGCCTGGCGGGTTGGCACTCGGCAAAGAAAATTTTCAAAAAAAAAATAAAAGCTCTTTGCCGAGTGCCTCACGGTTTGACACTCGGCAAAGAAATTTTTTTTTTAAAAAAAATCTTTGCCGAGCGCCTGGCGGGTTGGCACTCGGCAAAGAAAATTTTCAAAAAAAAAATAAAAGCTCTTTGCCGAGTGCCTCACGGTTTGACACTCGGCAAAGAATTTTTTTTTAAAAAAAATCTTTGCCGAGAGCCTCACGGGTTGGCACTCGGCAAAGAAATTTAAAAAAAAAATCTTTGCCGAGTGCCTGCAGGGTTGACACTCGGCAAAGTGACCGTCAACGGGACCGCGGCCGTGACGGTCGCTTTTCTTTGCCGAGTGCCGCCGGGGCACTCGGCAAAGTCTTTGCCGAGTGCCCGATAAAATACACTCGGCAAAGAGTGTTTTGACGATCAATTTTTTGCCGTGTGTGCTTTGCCGAGTGACGCACTCGGCAAAGGCTTTGCCGAGTGCAATCTAGCCTTGGTATGTTCTTATTATTTGCTGGGTGATTTGAGCAGCATACCAGGGCAACGGACCCCACCAGGAAGCCACGGGATTCCGAGCAGCATACCAGGGCAACAGCCGCGATCAGGGACGCACAGGATTCCGTCTACGAGCTGGCTGGGCTGACGACTGTGAACACGGAGGCACACCATTCCGGTTCCGGCGACGAGCAGCAGGCCAAAGCCAAGCCAATGCCCTCGGAGGCACAGGCTTCCGGCGAGGCTGAGATCACGGAGGTACAGCCTTCCGTCAAGGAGGCACAGGCTTCAGGCGATAGGATAAGGTCGCACTGCAGTGAGGGCTTCGATTCTCAAGTAAAGAAACTTGAGGAGCTGATAACTTCGCCAGACGGGAGAGACAAACATCATGTGATCTCAATGTGTGGGATTGCTGGTGCTGGTGTCGTCAAAACCATCTATTACAGATGTTTGGAGCAGGAGAACCGGCCTGCCGACAACTATGCTTGGGTCATTATTGTACCCAATAATCCCTTCGATATAAAGGAGTTCTGTCGGAGATTAAATTAGATTATGAAGTGAGAAGCACCGGAGGAGGATTCAAATATCTTATCTGAATGCAGGAGGCAACTGTATTTATCCTGGAATCTTATTGTTATTGATGGTCTGCAGTCCGAGGCTGACTGGGATTCCATAAAAACTAAGCTGAAATTGGGAATGTACCGAAACTGTATCATTGTTGTTACAAATGATGAACGCGTCGCCCAGCATTGCGCAGCTGATAAAGGTGACGTATACAACATCAGTGATCAAGGAGACCTTCATCGTCCCATCCAATATCAGGTGTGTTTTGGTTTCCTCACAGGCCGTTTGCCATGTGGAATCTACCCTTTTTTTCTTTCTTCTTCTTCATATACAATAGAAGATTTCCTAAGACATTACATCGAGCTGATATATACAAAGACTTGCAGAGGGTTTCGGGCCTCTCTGCCTCACTTGAAGCACATAGCCCGAATAACAAGATAGCACACATATATAAGCCTATCAATCTATATGCAAGTGTCTCTGACCACCCGTGCTGATTTAAATGGTGGAAACTATACATACATGTGCACACATCAGTCTGCAAAATTGTACCTCCTCCATCATGAAACATATAATGTATAGAAGATTCAAAATTTGTCCCAAATTATAAGGTATATTTTTTTAGTCATGTACGCTTCTCTTATAATTCGTACTTTTCAGCTTGTTTTTTCAGCCGGAACAGTGTTTTTCTCTTATAACAAATGAGCCGAAACAGTGTTTTGGCTTATTTTTCCAGTGAAGCGAACGGGGCCTTTGTTTGTTCAAATCCTATCCATGCGTGCTTGCCTTTTAAACCCCATACATACATGCCTTTTAAAACATCATCTTGACCAAAATGAACCATGTAATTGCACTACCGGAAACCGGCACTTTGCCGAGTGCCGGAAGCTTTGCCGAGTGTATCTTATCGGGCACTCGGCAAAGACGGCTTTGCCGAGTGTTTTTTTCGGCACTCGGCAAGGATGGCTTTGCCGAGTGTTTTTTTCGGCACTCGGCAAAGATGTATTTTGCTGCGTGCCATTTTTCGGCACTCGGCAAAATGCGTATTTGCCGAGTGCCTTTTTTTGGCACTCGGCAAAGAGGCATTTTGCCGTGTGCATTTTTTTGGCCCTCGGCAAATCATTTTTTCAAAGCAATTTTTGAGGCCCTAAATGAATTCAAATGAAAAACTTTTCAACTACAAAGTTGTATAACTTCTCAAGATCTACAAAGTTTATTTTGGTCATTTCTTCATTTGACAAAGCGACAATAACGTTGTTCATAAAGTCTACATCTCTCTCATATCTCTCATATTAGTTTCATGAAAGTCGAAGAGGGATATATAAGATTTGTGAATAATGTTACTACCACTATGTCGGATGATCAAATGACCAAAATAAACTTTGTAGATCTTGAGATGTTATGAAATTTTGTAGTTGGCAACATTTTGATTTGAAATCATCTTGTCATGCAAAAATGATGTTTGAATTTGAAAATTTTAAAATTTGAATTTTTCAAAAGACCTCGGATGGAAAAACTTCCTAAATGAAAATTGTAGATCCTCAAAAGTTACGAAACTATGTAGTTAACAACTTTTTGATTTGAAATCATCTTATCATGCAAAACTATGTTTGAATCTCTCAAATTTAAAATTCGAATTTTTCAAACGACCTCGGATGGAAAAACTTCCTAAATGAAAATTATAGATCCCCAAAAGTTATGAAACTATGTAGTTGATAACTTTTTGATTTGAAATCATCTTATCATGCAAAACTACGTTTGAATTTCTCAAATTTAAAATTCGAATTTTTCAAACGACCTCGGATGGAAAAACTTCCTAAATGAAAATTGTAGATCTCCAAAAGTTATGAAACTATGTAGTTGACAACTTTTTGATTTGAAATCATATTATCATGCAAAACTATGTTTGAATCTCTCAATTTTGAAATTCGAATTTTTCAAACGACCTCGGATGGAAAAACTTCCTAAATGAAAATTGTAGATCTCGAAAAGTTATGAAACTTTATAGTTACCACTTTTTAATTTCAATTCGTTTAGGGCCTCAAACAAGCAATTTACTCTCGATTTAGTATAATATATGAGGATAGATAACGGAATCTAGACACAAGTGACAGTGTAGTGCAGTGGTAGAGCAGCAGACACACGAGGGAGAGGTCGTGAGTTCGAATCCCACCGGCCGCATTAGCCGCGAATTTTGCTAAAAAATACAGCGACTTCGATGGCCGGTGGCGCTGGATGACCGGGCGCTGGCCGATGGCGCCCTTCCCCGAAAAAAAATTTTGCTATTACTTTTCGGTTTTTTCGCATTTTCATTTTGTCGAGTGCTTTTCCGACACTCGGCAAAGGCTTCGCCGAGTGCCCGACAAAAAGCACTCGGCAAAGGCTTCTTTGCCGATTAATTCTTTGCCGAGTGCCCTTTGCCGAGTGCGGCACTCGGCAAAGCCTTTGCCGAGTGTATTTCGGGCTTTGCCGAGTGCCGCAGGCACTCGGCAAAGTGCCGGTTTCCAGTAGTGTTGGTAGACAAAATGTAGCATCTGGTTTTAAGAACAAACCAGATACACACCATATGTGAGTCCAGAAAGTCATATCTCACATATAGCTACAAATAAAGGTAATATCAATAGACAATGCTTAATATATAACATACTTAGTATAAAGGATATAGCCTTGGACAACAAAAAGCGGAAAGGTAACTCCGATCTTTGGGTGAAGACTCCAATTCACAGGGACAACTGACTGGTTGATCACAAACCTAATTTCTCCAAACTCTAGCGATCTGGTGCCCATCCGGGATTTTTATCCAAATAATTGAAAAATAAAGCAAGCGTAAGTACATGTCGTACTCAACAAATATAACATGGGGTTCATGAGGCTCAAAGGCTAACATTGGTTTAACTGCAATTAGCTTTTAATGAATCATCTTTTAGCAATTGAGTAGCAATAAGTTTATCACAAGCCCATATAAACACATGATCAGGTAAACATGAATAATGAATAGCACAAATAGTAATAATTAGTGAGCATCTTCATCATCCATATCATTAGTGTTCATCTATTTCATAAATGTTCCAAGGCCACTCGTGACCGTGAGCACGGCTGATATACCAGTTTTACACTCTGTAGAGGTTGTACACTTTCACTGTGAGTCATGATTTACCCTTTCGCCTGAGGTGATCAGTCTCTTGACCCACTACCAAGGAAGGTTGGCAGGGTTCACTATGAAGCCTTTCAAAGATTCGTCTAACAAGTTAGGGCCATTAGATTCACTCGACAAACAGATGTAGAGCCCCCCGTCCCGATGGCACAATGACACGCAACCTATACACAAGGGGACGGAGGCCACACTATATCCGATTCAGCAAGCCATTCTTATGCCAATAAAGGTAACCTCTAACAAGCTAGAAAAGGTCCTCATACTTAGCTAAAGCCAGAGCCATGTAGCCCTCATAGTTATAGTGTAAGTTTCGGATAAATCACTTATAGATAAGTCCTTAGAGAGAGGAACCTAGAGCACCATCAAAATAGCTCAATGCTCTAGCCCCTTGTCCCATGTTCCTAAAAAGCATCTTTTAATGTTTATTGCATATTACATTAGTCAAGTTACAAGATCATGATTCCAGTTGACCACTAGCATCATACTACCCAATGCAATACCCCATAGGTAACAATGCACAAGGTACAAAGTATTAGGAAATCCTTAGTGGCAGTCGAGGTAGACACATATAGCATGAATTAAATGATTAAAGGTGTATAGGACAACAAGAAAGATACCATGCTATACTTGCCTTACAACACTGATCCTTCGGTAAGCTTTAATCTTCAACGTTCTTCTTCTTCTTCTTGCTCACCACGTATATCTCACCGACTGGACTTAATCATAAAGCACCATACAAGCATCCATACAATCATACATAAAACAAACAATAGATCTAAATTAGAACAATACACCAATCATAGAAACATAAGTGAAAGGGTTTGAAACACAATTCTACGTATCGCTATGAACACACAAACGCGGAAAGCACTCTAATCGGAGCTACGGTGAAAAAGATACATCTACCAAAAGACTACTCATAAAACCATTAGCTTCATGTGTTTTAATTATATAAAAATCATATATAAGATATTTTATAGATAATATAAATTAAGTCAAATTTAAATTTAAATTATAAAACTAAAGTGAAGCAAATCATATTTTATTTATAAAAATCAGTTGCGTAATGGTTATTCAAGATATGATTTAAACCTTGAAATTTCAGAAATAATGATATGATAAACATTATTTCTAACACGTAGATCTCATCGATATGAATCTAACGCAACTTGAATGGGTCAAAACGGAGCTAAAACGTAGAAGTTATGATTTAAACAAGATTTCCTTTAATAAAATAATAGATTAAATCTAACCTCGAACTTTAAAAGTTCAAAATATATCTAACAGTAGTATTAACATGTAGATTATGAAATTACAAACCTAACACAAGTTGAACGGGTCAAATCGGAGTTAAAACGGAGAAGTTATGGCTAAAACAAAATCAGTGGCAAATCTGTAAATAAGTGAAAACGTATTTTGGATCTAAACTGAAGAAACTACGCTTTTTAAAACAAGATGCGTATTCTGCGGATTACACTTTGGACTACAGGTTCTATTATTGAAAAACGCAGGGACTCTTTAGTAAAACGGCCACGCGAAGGGGTACCTTTGCTTTTGGACCGTGGGATTAGATTTGGACGGCCGGGATGGAAGCAGGCGGTGTAGGTGGCCCGGCGGCGAGCTCACATTGCTAGACCTCACCGGCGACGTCGGCTTTGACACTCCCGGTCACCACAGGGCACGGGAGAACTTCGGGGAGAAAGAGAAGCTCGAGGCGAGCTCGATGGAGGGTTGGGGGGAAGCTGCGACGGCACGATGGCGAGCGATGGCGGGTTGGGTTGCTTGGAGCTTGCGGTGAAACTTCGATGGCTACACTGCGGTAGATAGGAGCAAGAGAGAAGGAGGGGAAGGCGTCATCAAGTTCGTAACCTCATCTAGGTGCTCGGTATGGACCCCAAACGGTGGTCAATCGGCGGGCGGTGCTAGTGGCGGCGGCGGGTGGCTCGGTGAAATCTGACCAGGGTGCACGGTGCAGCTAGGGCTAGGGCAAGGCGGCTGCGAGCGCTAGGTGAGGGCGAAGACTTGCTCAGAGGTGGAATAGGGAAGCGGCACAGCTCGGTCGGTATTTAAAGGGGCGGGGGGTCTTGGGCGGCACAGCACCGAGGCATGGCGGGGCGGCGTGGGACTCCCGGGCGGCGACAGAGTCCTGGGCATAGACGAGCTGAGGTAAGAGACGGAGCTGACGGGCGGGGCCGCAACGTCAGAGACACAGGGCACGGGTCGGGCTATCAGTGAGCCATCACGAGGGAGAGGGGAGAGTGCGTTTGCGCGGCTTCGGTCTGGGCCGGCCTGCTTGCTGGCTTTCGCTGGTGGAGGCGGGAGCGGGCTGCTGCCAAAGGCGAGGTGGGCTGCTGAACTGGGCCAAGGCGTGAGGCTAGGCTGCGGGGACAGAGGAAAGCACGGGCAGGCTTGGAGCCTGGGCTGAAAAAGAGAGGGGGGATGAGTTTTCCTTTTCTATTTCTTTTTCCAATTTCATTTTCAAAACCAAATTCAAATATGAACTGAATGCAACTTCTAATAAAGTTTTGAATATTCTTTTCCATTCCAATAAAAGTGAGTAAATTTTAGTAAGTTTTCAAAAATAATTTTTACAACTTTTTAAATTCTTTTATTTTCTAATTCTCTTTTCTTTCTTTTCTTTTACTTCGAAGCCATTTTTAATTTCTTTCCAAACACAATTCAAATCATTTTTGAAGTTTTAAATCAAAACCACTCCACCAAATAAATCAAATGCATCAGCATGTATGCACATCCATGTTGCTACTCCCTATAATGAATTTTAAATTATTGAATTTTTTTATTTTCCTATCTTTTCATGAGCATAAAATTCCAAATTAAATCACTTTAGCTGTATTTCTAAAAATTCAAATTTATGATGTTACAATTCTACCCCCTTAAGATAAATCTCATCGCCGAGATTCGGAAGACATTGACTAAGAGATAGGGAATACTTCGTCCTTGAATTCTTCTTTACTTCCTTGTGCAGTTCCATCGTCTTGATAAGGATTCCACTTTATTTTGCATACCTGTTGACCTTGCTCTAGGTAACTTATCAAATAGATTCCAAGATTTTGACAGGTAACTTGAACAATTCTCAAGTAACTCCAATCACTAGGCCACCTTTTCTTTTTAGTCCATAATGTCAATTCTTTTTCTTAAAATATTCACCTTAGAATGAAAATTCCTTACTTTATTGGTCAGATGTGACACCCAATTTTAAGGATAAAATTAAATGCACTAAACTCATGTGTGCCCAGGGATCAGTCACACATATAAGTTGACAAATTACAAAAATATCATCACGGTGTACCTCACATCACGATTAATACCATAACATAGTCTTACACAACACAGCAGAAAATAAAAAGATAGCTCTCTCGTGGAAGCTCCAACATAGGGACGGTCAACTGGTTGACCACAAGCCTAAAAGTCCTCAGGGAACTCCTCATACTCGTTGACATCTGTTACCCATCCGGAATTTTTATCCAAATATAGAAAGTAAACAAGCGTAAGTACTTCCCGTACTTAACAAGATAACATGGGGTTATGAAAGCTCAAAAAGGATGACTCTGGTTTACTGCAGTTAGCACTTTTAGTAAGTCAAGATTTTATCATCAACTATTATCAAGTTATGCTTAAGCCCCAATTAAACCCATATGATCAGATATCAGTATCAATTGTATCATATTATCATCATAGAACATCATAAATGAACAACAATAAATAACCAGTTATTCTGTGAGTTTTCCGGGCCGCTCGTGATCGTGAGCACGGCTGTTATAACAGTTTGTAACACTCTACAGAGGTTGTGCACATTCACCATGAGTCGTGTTTCCCATACGCCCAGGTTAATTACTCTCATAACACTGCCAAGGTGAGCGGGCGGGGTACACTATGAAGCCATTTTGTAGGTTTCTCTAACAAGTTAGGGCCGCTAGGTTTCCTCGGCAGGCAGATGTAGGAACCCCCCTTTTCCTATGGCACATATCCATCGCGGCTATACACATAGGAACAGAGGCAGCCCTATACCCAATGTGGCAAGCCCCTTTTGCACCATAAAGGTAACCTCTAACAAGCTAGAAAAGTCCTATTGCTGAGCTAAAGTCAGAGCCATGTGACCCTCACGGTTGCACTATCAGTCCCAGCTTTTGCCGACAGATAAGTCCTTATGGAGGGCCGAGAGCATCATGATCGAAAGTCATTTGCTCCTTCGCCCTATAATTTAGTAGTTTAAAAGCTAATTTTACCTTTTTATTCCATAGAACCCTTATTCATTATGTACATCATGTATAGTTACATTAAGCGCTAGCAAACTACCATATGCATATAACCCTTAGGAGAACAAGGAAACAGGATATTCAACCACTAGGATGTCCTTACGGGTATCAAAATTAGACACATGCAAATGAGCAATTAATAAATGGTGAATAGGACATCAAGGTAGATCCCATGCTATACTTGCCTTGGTTAACAAACTCCTGCTGGTCCTGCTGGTCTCCAAAGAACTCTTGGTCTCCAACGTTCTCCTCACCGTCTGAACTCGACCAATAAAGCAACATACAAGCATTCCAAAGGCATTAATGCAAAGCAAACAATCCTATAGTTAGAACAGTACACTAGCAGTATAGAAAACAAGATAAAATGTTTGTGAAAAGAATCTACGTCTCGCTACGATCACGTCAACTCGAAGTTCATGAAAAACAGAGCTAAAACACGAAAGTTATGAATTAAACGGGGTTTCCTATAGCAATTTATTTAATTAAACCTAACCATGAAATTTAAAAGTTGCAAGTGGTACTAACACATAGATTATGCAATTACAAAACTAACGCAATTTGAACGGGTCGATTCAGAGCTAAAACGATGATTTTATAAGCAAAACAATACAGTGGCATTTCTGTAAATAGAATGAACTATTTTTGAATTTAAATAAAATCAATTTCAGAATAATTAAGACGGCCGAGGACTACGGGTTCTATTTGGCAAAATCTAGGGGTCTCTTTAGCAAAATGACCCATGAAGGGGTATCGGCCATCGGTGGCCGTTGATCAAGCATTGGACGGTTCAGATTAGAGCTGGGGGGAGAGAGAAGGAGGCCGGCGGCCGGGAACAGTGCTCCCGTGGCGGGGCACCATGGCCGGCGATGTGGAGCTCACCGACGTGCTCGGTTCAGGGGCTACGGGCCACGATTTGATGAACTGAGGGCACCGGGGGAGAGAGGGGGTGCAAGCGACCTCGGCTAGGCCGAGAATGCAGCCGGAGGTGGCCATGGCCGGCGGAGAGAAGCTCCATGGCGCTCGCTGATTGGGCCCTAGAGGACATGAAATTGGAAAATAATGGCACGAGGAGAAGGAGGGGAGCAAGGGGGTCTCACCGCGGAGGAAAACAAGGACGAAGACGGCTCGGGGACGGCGGATCACGCGGAGGGGAAGACGGCGGACCTCGGCATTCTTCTATGCGGCGGTTGTGGCTTCCGTGTGCTCGGCGAGTAGGAAAATGGAGCGGGGGAGGCAGCAGGGAGGGCGGTGATGGGTCTAGACCGCCTTTTGTAGAGGCCAAGGAGCGGGGGAGCACGCTCCCACGACGCGAGTGGACGCGGGGGACGGTTGTGACCTTGACCGCGCGATGCGGGAGGTTGGAGACGGCGCCGACATGTGGGCCCAGGCCGTCAGCGCTAGAGAGAAGGGGAGGGCGCGGCGGCAACAGTTGCCAGCTCGCCCGAGTTGGGACGGCGCCATGCTGGGCCACGCAAGGCTAGGCTGGCGCGGAGGATAGAAGGGCCAGCGGCCAACTGGGCCAGCGGGAGGGGGAAGTTGGGCCAGCAGGCTGAATTGAGGAAGGGAGGGAAAAGGGAAATGAATTTCCTTTTCTTTTTCCAAATCAAATTTCCAAATTTATTTTCAAATGAGTTTTGAATCCTTTTGAGTTTAAATCAAAACCTCTCAACATATTAAATAAAATGCTACAGCATGAGTGCATCAACATGTTTCTATCCATATGATTGATTTTAATTTCACAAAATTTATTATTTCCCTATATTTTAATGCACATGTGTTTGCATAAATAAATCAAATTTACTATTTTAAAAGAATGCAAATTTTAGGGTGTTATAATTCTACCCCCCCTTAAGATGAATCTCGTCCTCAAGATTCGGATGATTGCTTACTCAAATAGTTGTGGATAAGACTTTCGCAAATCTTCTTCTCTTTCCCAAGTAGCCTCATCCTCTGTATACCGATTCCACTGTACCTTGCATATTTTTATAACTCGGCTCCTTGTAACTCTTTCTATCGTCTATAAGATCTTTATCGGATACTCTTCATATGTGAGATCTTCCTTAACAGCAAGTTCTTCTAAAGGAATCTGCTCTTCTGGTACTCGCAAACACTTCTTTAATTGAGAAACATGAAACACATCGTGCACACCTGACAAACTCTCAGGTAGTTCCAACTGATAGGCAGTTCCAACACGTCTCTCTAGGATCTTGAAAGGTCCAATATACCTCGGTGCCAACTTTCCCTTCATATTGAATCTTTTCACACTTCCCATTGGTGACACCTTCAAGTACACATAATCTCCAACTTCGAAAGTCAGCTCTCTTCTGCGAGTGAAATGACCTGACTTCCGCAAAGGGAAATCCATAGAGTCGAAGTGTATTATGACCGTTGTTGATCATATTACCCAAATTCCAGTCGAATACCACATCCATACAATGATAATATCAGAGTACAAATAGTGCGGAATTACATAAATTATTACATCGCCGCATTGGCGGAATCAAAAGTAGCATTCATTCAGAACAGCTTGAAGATAAGATCGCCAAACTCGAGCGTAGGAACGAACCCCTCAACCGTCAAACTCCTTAGAGCTATACTCCTCAGCAGAACCTGTGTGCCAAAATTTATCAGTACGATTTGTACTGGCCACTCCCACCCTATCAGCTATGCTTTGTGGAAATTGGATGCAAGTTGGATATAATTAGAAGGGACCTATAAGGCTGGGGTTTCCTATGTATTAGCATATCAAGTATATAATAGTATAGTCAATTTTTAACACCATTCCCACACACATTGCACCCCATTTCCGTCCAGAGCCAGGTTTTGATCCTGGGATCGATATACCACCATCTCCACATCATCACCACATTACCACCATACCATCGCTCAGTCGATAGGCCAACTCCCTCTTGGCACTGTCTTAAGGCCCGTAGCCCCTGGCTATGACCAAACACTCACTCACAGGGCGAAGAAGAGAAGGACTCATCTCACTATCTAATTTAAGCGAAACCCAGGAAAGGTCCATAGCCGATAAGTCGGCATATGTATCGATCGATCAACCACACACTCTGTAGAGGTTTTACATAACCACAAGATCTGCCTTCCTCGCTGACCGTCGTCAACTGGGCTGATTTCGGCCGCTTGCTAGCCTAGGATAATGCCACCCTACCATTCAGCCCTGGTATACCCCAAGTCTAGCCTGAAGTGGCTGAAACTGTGAGTCATGAGCCGGGTCCACAAGATCTCCATGAAGTCTCGGAAGGGTGTGGGGGGAATCCTCTGCGCCCCGTACCTCCTCACACTGTCCGCTATCAACCTAGCAGTAGTGGCAATATCCTACCAAGTAGTCCGGCCGTCCCGCACCATATAGGGCGAGTGGTACGTAAGGCTTCCCGGTGAATCTGAGTACTAGTAAGTCCTTAGGGATGACCAAGCCAGAATGTCTTCGTCAGGGTTTCCATTTGTGCCACCACAGCACCTCCACCCTGGGCTCCTCCCATCACAGGTTCACACCCAGGGCCACCTCATATACCATTTACCCACCACAGGTATCCATTTCTAGGGGTGCCCAGGTAGCACCCCGTGGCAAGACTTGCCCCAGACTCATCGTATATTCCAACTTGGTCGACACAACCCTCACCCTCCACGCACCCAAGTCACACACGCAGCACTCTCCCCATAGTCTAAATAACACCAGTATCCACCACGCATCAATGTAGTACAAGTGTAGTAGAAATATTAAGCAATGAAATATAGCAGCAAGCGTGTGTCTAGCCTAATAGCTGGGTAAGCAGGGGTAAGGTTGCGTCAAGGTAAAGGCCATCAAGTAAGCATACTACCATGCAAGTCCTATCTTAGTGCGAATATAACAGTAAAGTAAAGCAATAGCAGTTCTATATTAGCCATGCGTAATAGGTGCTACGAGGTTGGGTGGGATGTGGCACCTTCAGTGAAGTCGTCCCCGCACTCCTCATAGTACTCTCGGTCCTCGTCCGTCTTGTTCTCCTCCGAGTCTGCAAACGACCGCATTATAGTCGAGTTAGCGACGTCTATAGAATAGCACAAAAAACAATGAAAATTCAAAAGAGCCAAATGCACTCAAACATGGATTCATTGCGTAGAGCTCAATTTTAGATGAATTTTGGTCCTGGTCTTGTATTTTTCTGAGTTCGTATGAATTAGTTATGAATTTCCGAAGTTTCAAGCATTTCTGAAAATGGGAAAAGGCTGAATTAATATCGTGCTGACACGTGTCACACTACTGTTGGTCCACGTGGCATGCTGACATCAGCATGACATCATCGTCTCGGTTCTGGTACTGACAGGTGGGGCCCCGCTGACGTCATCATGACGTCAGCATGATGTCATCTATGTCATCAGCTACTGACAGGTGGGACCAGGGGCTCTTGGGCTACTGACATGTGGGTCCAGTCAAAGTCAACGTCAAGTCAACGGGCGAGTCAACAGTCAATGGATCACAGTCACTGACAGGTGGGGCCAGAGCTACTGACATCCGCAGCTGACGTTTTCATGACGTCAGCATGACGTCATCTCGGCTGTTTCATCCTCTGTCAAGTGGGTCCCGCATGGCGGTGTCACTGACATGTGGCCTCGGTCGACGGTCAAGTTGATCGGTCAATGGTCAATATAGGCCGGGCCTCGACTGGGCTGGTTGGGCCTAGATTTGGGCCAGGCTTGGAGCGCCACGTGGTGCTCACTGGTGAGGCCACGTCGCCCCTATGGGCTTTTACTAGGCCTAGGTCCACGGAATCGGTTCATGGTGGACCACCCTTCTGCGGTTCATGAACCGCACACCGAGTCCATGGTGGACCCGGTCCATCCTCCTTTTCTCTCTCCTGGCGCACTGTGCACCGGGTGCACCGCACCCCCCCTTTCTTCTCCTCTATTTCGATCGGACGGTGGCGTGGTGCCCATCGATGGCGACTGGTCTGTGCAGTGGCTAGGAGCAGGCTTGGTGGGGTGCGTGAGCTCCCCGTGGCTCCAGTGGGTGTGTCGTGTAGGTTGAAGGGGCGCTAGAGGCTCCCGATAGCTTCGGCCATGGTGGCGGCCATGAAGGACGCGGTGGTGCTCCGGTGGGGTGCGGCGCATGCTAGACGAAGCACCAGCGGCCTTCTTCTCTTCTATTGGTGCGCGCGGTGTATCCCGAGTCATCGCGGAGCCAGGTAGGGTGCAAACGGCGTGGTTCACGCGGTGGTGCGGGCAAGGCGGCCTCGCCATGGCCATGCTCTGGCCATGGTGAGCGCGTGCGTGCGTGCGATGCGTATGCATGGCATGAGCAGAGCACTCGGCGCTGGCGTTCCTGAGCAGAGGGCTTGGCGTCGCCCCCTTTCTTCCCTTTGCTTCGCATTTCCGTTTGGCTCAACAAGAGGGTCGTGGTGGTCCTTCTATGCTACCGGTTGGCTAAGCCGAAGCAAGAGCTCGTGCTCCGGCATGGTCCGTTCATGGCGTCCTAGAGACTAGGAGTGGTCTCAGCGAAGTGTGCTCACCGTGGGTAGTTTGAAGGCGGTGGCGGTGCCGTGTAGTGGTGGCCGTGCAGCTCCCGGAACGACGACGGTGGTGCTCCCTCCTTCTCTGGCTCCAGCAGTGGTAGGGCCCTGGCAGCGGCGGCGACATCCTTCTCCGTGCCTCTCCTTCTCCTCTCATCCCTCGGCTTAGTGTGTTGGTGCGAACTGCATGGCGGTGGCGACCCATGGTGAGGCGCTAGGGTTCACTGACATTGGCTTTTATAGCCGAGCTCCAAGGGCTCCAATGGCGCACGTCGATCGGGCGGTGGTGATGCGTGCGGCGCATCCGATGGTCCTGGCATGCGGGGTTGGTGGCATAGGGGTTGCGTGGGCGCAGCTCCAAGGGAACAAGGTCATGCAATTTTGCATGACCCTGGGCCCGCGCCTGCTGCTTCGATCGGGGCTCGGTCGTGAGGAGAGGCTGGCGTGGGGAGGAAGAAGGCCCTGTTGCTGGGGTGGCTGACGTGTGGGGTCCGGTTGGCAGCGGGTGCGGCTCAGGCGCGTCGCGACGCGGTGAAGCGATATGGACTGGCAGGTGGGACCCGGCGGTCGACGTCTGCGCGCGAGGGTGGTGAGGCGAAGCTGGGCCGGCTTTGTGGGCCGCGTGCGCGAGTGGGAGGGCAAGCGGGCTTGGCCGGGCTGGCTCGCAAGGCCGAGCAGGCCTGGGCTGCTGCTGCTCCCTCTCTCCTATTTCCTTTTCTTTTTCTATTTCTTTTTGTATTATGTTACACTTCTTTCATGTATATAAATCAAAGTGGCATATTTCTCCTTTGGTATAATGTCCCATGGTGATAAACATTGGTCATAGTATATGTTGGGATATTAATCCCATGTTAGTACATTTATTTATAAACAAATATTTGTTAGCTTTTATTAATCAACACATAAACCCAAATAAAATCCAAATCACCATGTTGAATATAATGCAACTTGATGTATGCTATGTGGTAAATAAATTCAAGGTGATGAGGTGAGATACTTGTGCAAGTCATGTAGGTTTAGTTAGATTATGACTAATGCAACACTTAGGGTTAGCTCCTACAAATATCACTCCTCATCACATGGGGTTTTTGCAGAAAAAATTTTGGAGTTGGGATTTTTGGTGTGTAGATTTTTGGGTTGTACAGTCCTACCCCCTTAACAGAATCTCGTCCCCTAGATTAAAGCGTAACGTACCCTTCGAAGAGATAAGGATATTGTAGCCGGAGGTCAGACTCTTTCTCCCATGTTGCTTCTCTCTCAGTGTGATTGCTCCATTGGATCTTGCACATAGGAATAGTTTTGCTTCGAGTGTCTTTGGTATCTCTACCCAGAATTCTGATAGGATGGTCTTTATACTCAAGAGTATCTTGAATGTCAAGTGTATCAGTTGGAACTACTTCATCGGGCACTCTCAAACACTTGCGTAGCTGTGAGACATGGAATACGGGATGTACAGCTACCAATTCCTCGAGTAGCTCAAGTTTGTAGGCGAGCTTTCAAATCCTCTTGCGTATCTTGTATGGCCCAACAAATCTAGGGGCAAGCTTGCCTTTCACATGGAATCTGATAGTTCCATGTAGCGGGGATACCATGAGATAGACGAAATCTTCCACATTGTAGTCAAGTTCTCTTCTTCTTTTGTCAGCATAGCTATTGTATCGACTTTGAGCAATTCTCAAATTCTCCTTTACTTGAGCAACTCCTTCTTCGGCATCTTGAATCTTAATAGAGTCAAAGAACGATCTTTCCCCCAGTTGAGACCACATCAAAGGTGTCTTACAAGGTCTGCCATATAGAGCTTCAAACAGAGACATCTTGATACTGGCTTGGTAGCTATTGTTGTAAGAGAACTCTGCATAGGGTAAGCATTTCTCCCAATTAGAGCCATAATTTAGTACACTAGAGCGAAGCATGTCTTCTAAGATCTGATTTACTCGTTCAGTCTGTCCATCTGTCTGTGGGTGATAAGCGGTACTGAAATCAAGTTTGGTTCCAATGGACTTGTGCAGGGCTTCCTAGAATCAGGACATAAATTGAGGACCACGATCAGATACAATACTAGAGGGAGCTCCATGCAGTCTGAGGATATGCTCAACATATAGATCTGCTAACTTTTCGGCATCGGTCTTGGTCTTAACTGGTACAAAGTGAGCAACCTTGGTCAAACAATCAACAATCACCCAAATGGAATCATTGCCTTTCTATGAATGGGGCAATCCAACTATGAAATCCATGGATATGCTCTCCCATTTCCACTCGGGAACATCAAGAGGCTTTAACAATCCTACAAGCCTTTGATGTTCAGCCTTGACTCTATTATAGGTGTCACATCGTGCCACATGTCCCGCAATGTCTGTCTTCATGCCTTTCCACCAAAAGTGTTTCTTCAAGTCTTGATACATCTTTGAACCTCCAGGGTGAATACAATACTTAGAATCATGGGCTTCTGACAGCATTTCATCTCGTAGTGCTGGATCGGAAGGTACACAAATTCTGTCCTAGAACTAGATGGTTCCTTGTTCATCTTCATGGTGGTTGGTCTTGTAGACTAGTTTCGTCAGACCACGGAGATATTCGATCTCTTCACAATTTTTCTGAGCTTGACGGATGCGATCTGTGAGATCATACTGTATGCGGAGCTCATTCAACAAGCCATGCGGAAGTATCTCGAGTTGGAAATCATCAATCTCTTCCTTGAGTTCAGGTGGTACGGATTCTGTGATCAAGGTGTGATAGTAGCTCTTGCGACTGAGAGCATCTGCGACTACATTAGCTTTTCCCGGATGATAGTGAATTTCCAGGTCATAGTCTTTAATCAACTCTAGCCAATGGCGTTGCATCATATTCAAATCTTCTTGAGTGAAAAAGTACTTCAAGCTCTTGTGATCGGTGTAGATTTCACACTTGTTGCCTATCAAGTAGTGCCTCCAGATCTTCAAAGCATGCACAACTGCTTCTAACTCAAGATCATGAGTAGGGTAACGGTTCTCGTGTTCTTTCAACTGTCGAGAAGCATAAGCTATCACTCTTCCATCTTGCATCAATACACAGCCAAGTCCTTGACGGGATGCATCACAATAGACCACGAAATCTTTGCTGATATCAGGCAATGCTAGCACAGGAGTTGTGGTAAGCTTCTGTTTCAATTCCTGGAAGCTTTGCTCACACTCGGGCATCCATTCAAACTCCTTAGTCTTCTTCAGAAGGTTTGTCAATGGACGGGCAATCTTGGAAAAGTTCTCGATGAATTGGCGGTAATATCCAGCCAATCCCAAGAAACTTCTAACTTCAGTCACGTTACGAGGTTGATCCCATTCTTTCACAGCTTCAATCTTAGCTGGGTCAACTACAACACCCTTAGCTGATAGTACATGGCCTAGGAAGGCAACTTCCTGTAGCCAAAACTTGCATTTGCTGAACTTTGCGTAGAGCTGATGTTGGGCTAATTTCTCAAGCACAGTTCTCAGATGATGTTCATGTTCTTCGGTGGTGGGTGAATAAACAAGGATGTCATCAATGAATACTACCATGAACTTATCCTGTTCATCCATGAAAACCTTATTCATCATGTTCATGAAGTATGTGGGAGCATTCGTGTGTCCAAAGGACACCACAGTGAACTCAAACTGCCCATACCTAGTCACAAAAGCTGTCTTCGGGATGTCACTCTCCTGAATCTTCATCTGATGACAGCCAGATCTGAGATCAATCTTGGAGAAATACTTGGCACCTCTGAGCTGGTCAAGCAGATCATCAATTCTTGGCAGAGGGTACTTGTTCTTGATGGTGACTGCGTTCAAGTTCTGGTAGTCAATGCACATTCTCATCGAGCCATCCTTCTTCTTAACAAATAGAACAGGGGATCCCTAGGGTGAAGCACTGGATCTAATATACCCCTTTGATATGAGCTCATCAAGCTATTTCTTGAGCTCGGCTAGTTCGTCCACTGACATGCGATAGGGTCTCTTGGTAATGGGTCCTGTTCCCGACAAAAGATCAATGATGAACTCCACATCACGGTCTGGTGCCATACCCGGTAATTCTTCACGGAATACATCAGGATAGTCTCTAACCACAGGCACATCATGAACTGTCTTCTCCTCTTTTTGTGATTCTGAACTGGCTTTAAGGGCACATAGGATAGAAGTGGACTTTCTGGACTGGGGTTCACATCTAATAACTTGGCCTGATGGGTGGGTCACTTGGACGTATCTAGGTGAACATGATATGATACCTTAGTGAATGGTTAGCCAATCCATACCTAAGATGACATCTAGGTTTGTGGAAGGTAACAGGGTTAGGTCGGCTTTAAATATAAGACCCCCAATGGTAAGACTCACTCCCTTACAGATGTGGGTGCACTTTAGGTCTCCTAAAGTTGAGCTGGTGATGATAGGCTTTCCACGTGGGGTTATAGGCAGGTCATGCTCTCGTGCAAACTTGGATGATATGTAAGAACAAGTTGCTCCAGAGTCAAATAGAACTGATGCAGTATTGCCATTAACTAAAAACATACTGTACACAATGTCAGGGGCAGCCTATGCTTCCTCGGCGTCTAGATGGTTGAGACGTCCATGAGTAGCAGATCCCTTGAACTGAGACTTCTGAGCGGCTGAGTTCTGAGGACACTCAGCAGCTTTGTGACCCGGTTGGCCACAAGCAAAGTAGGTGAAAGGCACACCGCCTGTAGGGGTTGGCGCGGGTGCCTTCCAGTTTCCGGTGCTTGGTGCAGAGCGGTTCTGTGCTGGGCATTCATTCGCTGAGCGGGGACGATTGGAACGGTCCTGAGTGTTGCTGTCCTGAGCATAACGGTCCCGGGTGTAACAATCCTGAGCAGGGTGGGAGTATTTGGTGGTGTAGCCTCCACCACCCCTACTCGATCCAAGCGTTCCCTGGATGATGCATCTCTGTGGAACCTCTTGCGATCACGGCCACAGAAGGACTCCTCAGGCTTACGCTTCCTCTCCCAGTACTCCTCTCCAGCTTCAGCATGGTCCTTCTAAATCTGGATGCAGCGATCCACCAGAGCACGCAGCATGCTACTCTCAATACCACCAAACTTCAGCTTGATGTGTGGGTTAAGTCCCTTGCGGTAATAGTACAGCTTCTCCTTCTCAGAGTTCACAACATAGGAAGGTGCATAGCGTAGAAGGTTGGTGAAGTGAGTGGTGTACTCAGTCACCCTGTCCTTTCCCATCTTGATGTTGCGGAACTCCTCGGCTTTGGCCTCCATGATACCCTTGGGAATGTGATACTCAGTGAATTCTTTGGCGAACTCACCCCACTAGATGTTGGCAGGGTCCTCATGGGAATCACTGAAACTGTCCCACCAGGCACGTGCTGCACCTATGAGCTGGTGTGTGGCAGCTCCAACACACTCATCGTCGGTGAAGGTGGTGAGGTCGAGCTTCTTTTCCACCTCCTTGAGCCAGTCATCGGCTACAAGCGGGTCAGGGTCGGTGCCATCATAGGTAGGTGGCCTCAGCTTTAGAAATCCCTCTAGCTTCCTTTGGAAGTCATTCTGCTGACCTCCCTGGCGATGGTTTTCTCTGTCTACAAGAGCTGCAAGAAGCTGGGTCTGTTGCGCCATCACTTCTGCCAGGTTCGGTGGTTGTGGTGGTGGAATGTTCTCTTCAACAGGCAGCGGGGTATTCTCCAGGTTGAAGGGTATCCCTCCACGTCCATGGCCACAGCCACGGCCACGGTTGTTGCCACCACGCCCCCCGTTTGGTTCGACTGGTTCGGGGGTGGGCGCACGTCCACGGTTCATTAGGCGAGCAGATCGGCGGTTCGGCATCTACAACACGGATCATAGGAATTTTAGTGTTTGTGCCATAAGTGCTTATAATTCAGTATGATTACATGATTTTGACGATTTAAAGAAAAAACATTTATACTACCCAACACTCATTACAAAGAAGCAATAAGATCCATAAGATGCAATAAGATCCAAAACATTCATTACATGGGTTTTATTACATAGCATCATCTCCAGTAGCTACACTTGAAGACTTGCGAGAATCGTACTACGCATAGTGTCTCATATTACATCTCATAAAGGGGGTACATCATGGGGTACAACTTATGGAAGCCACTAACATGACTCATGACCACGTAGGGTCATCTACTCTAACTCGTACACCGCAGCTGGGATACGACTGTTCTTGATCTCGATCTTCTCGTCAAACTTGTGAAGTTGGGACACATACTTCAAGGCCTCAGTGAGCTCCTCAGTAGGCTTGGCTCTAGGTAGGGTAGGGTAGGCATCTAGGTTGAGGCAAGTCGGGGCTCACTCAAACTCCTCTATCCTAGGCTTTGTCTTGCTGCAAATCTCCTTGGGTAGCTGATCCCACATACCCTTCATCTCCCTGAGATGCTTCTTGTCAGACTTCTACCAAGCCTGCCAAGTCCTCTCACACTTTTCCTATAGGTACTCATTCTGCCTGAGTGCCTCGATCAGGTGACCCTGGTTGCGAACGGCCTTCTTTCTGAACTCCTCTAGCTCCTGAGTCATGGTCTTGTTCTTAGATTAGATTTTTAGCATATCAATCCCCTTGGACCTCTCTCTATCTCCTCTACAGTTGAACTCGGCCTTCTTGTCGTCCAATTCTCTCTACAACTCCAAGACCTTGCTGTCAAGGTAGCAGTTCCTGTTGCCTAGGTCGGCGGCTATGTCCTGTAAGTTAGCGACCTCGGCTCTGTGGACTTCTTCACGATGGTTGAGCTCGTCCTGTAGCTTGGCAACTATCTCAAGTAGACTAGCTCGCTCCTGTGCTCCCTGCGAGTCTCGCTCCTAGTACTCCCATAGAAGGGCCTGGTCCTGACGTCTCCTCTGCTCAAGCTGGGTCACGTACCTGTCCTGCTCTAGTAGGTGGATAGCCGAGACGTGAAGGCATCTGTCCTCCTCGGCAAAGATAACTCTACCGGCTATGAAACTCTGCTCACTAGGGGTAAGGTTGAGGTCGAGGGCCTGGGGAAGTAGACGGAACTCTGTCATCTTCAAGTGCTCATAGTGGTCCCTCATCACTCTGCGAAGTGCCTTGTGTGAGACAGCTCGCAGTCCCTCCTCAACCGTGTCCTCTATAGTCAACTCGGTGAAAGCTGGGACAGAAGGTAAGGTAGTGCTAGCTGGGAACTCGACTAAGGTGACAATCGGTCCTTCGATTCCTCCTTCCTGAGCTAACTTCCCAGTGCAAGTGACCTTGACAAGCTCGTCAGGGACTCCTAACGTGACGAGAACTTGGCAGAGGGTCTATGCAAAACACCCGAGCTCACGTAGGTCGAAGGTAAGCTTGGCATGGGGAGGGGGAGGGGGAGGGGGAGGGGCCAGGGTTGCCCCAGGAGGGACCCGCCTCCTCCGCCAGCTCTCGACTAGCCGGAGGACCCGTCTCCTACCCCGGAGGACCACGTGGCGGCCATGGGCACGACCACAGACACTCCGTCGGGGGACGAGGGGACTCAGCAGAAGCCTTCCTCCGGTTCCGCTTCCTGACCGTTGCCCACTGGTTCGTCCTATGGGAAGAAGGTAAGTAACTATAGATGTTATCACTAGTACTTCATATGATACGTTGAAAATCAAAAGAGAAACTGATAATTTTTTGTAATCACTTATGCAGGGACTGGCTAGTTCTGTCGGGTGCTCTTGACCCCCCACGCACCCCCGTTACCGTCCTAGGATGTCTGTGCAGGAAACACTTCCCTGGCCTTGTGGACTTGAAAGAGGGGAGGTGGGAGCCGGCCTGGTCGTGGGACAGGTACAAGCTCGGCTCGGATGACGAGCAGGACAACAAGCAGGAGCGGGTTTTGGCGGACTTTTGGGTAAGTGTCTCACAACATAGCTCAATACATTTCCTCCATTGCTTAAGTCTTTTATTGAAATAATGAACGGATACATCGTGTTTGTATGCAGATGTACTTCAAGGCCGAAGAAGGTAGAGAGACCCTGGCAGATCAGACGGCACACAAAGCCTGTAAGAAGTACGTCGACGACATGATTCACGAGGCGCGACTCTAGGCCCACGTCGACTACTACAGGTCCATCAAGAAAGAGCCCCTCAACAAAACCGACGCAAGAAAGTTGGCGCTGACCAAGGAGCAGTACCTTCAGGTAGGTGAATAATATTGATTTGTTTTGAGATTTAGTAGGTCCAGAATTGATCTTCTTATATGTCAAACACTTGATGATGTGTAGGTGCCGGCCTCGTGGTGCATGTCGCATAGATCGGCATGGTCGAGGATCATGGACAGGTACCTTGACCCGGCGTACATCGTAAAGCACGAGCAAGGCAAGCAGAAGCGGGCACTGAGGACCGCTCCAACTCACCACCAAGGCAGCCACAACCTCCCCGCATTCAAGTGGGCACTTGTACGAGATGTCATTTATCTATTCTAATGCTCAATTTTGCCTAATTTCTAATCATCTTGCCGTCTTTCTCGCAGGAGGTGGCACACCCGGACGTGCCGGTGTCGGAGTTTGGGGCATGGGCTGTGTCCCACATGGGCCCGGTGAAATCCGGTGTTGTCTTCAACCCGGATGCCCCTGCCCAGGCTTACTCTGACTTGAGCGTCCACGCTAAGGTCAGAGACTACACGGAGGCGGTTAGGGCGCTCCGTGGCTCAGATCATAATCTGAGCACTGAGCCCCTTGAGACAGAGGTGATCGTGAGGCTAGGGCAATGCAGGAAGCACGGGCGGTTGTGGATTGCAGACGGCGCCGACTCCTCGAGCTCTGCGCCCTCTATCTCCGACATGAGGGCATGGAGCACGGCCAGAAGCCTTCCCATACGTGCACGGCCAACTCCAACACTGTCGCGGGTCAACGAACTTCAGGTAATTCCGGTTTCACTCGTCGTACATTGAACGTTACACACATTGATCAGATTTACAATACTGAAACGTGTGATTGAAACACTGCAGGCCGAGCTGGCAGAGACAAGGGAGACGCAAGCGCACCTGACTGCAGAGCTGGAGGCCACGAAGAAGCAGATGGCGGACATGTATCAGATCATGCAAACCATCGGGCAAGCATCGGGTGTCCAAGTGCAGTTGCCAGCTCCAGCTCCGGTTCTACACTTCACTCCTGTGAGTATGAAAGTTTAATGCGTTCGTGCCGTTGGGATTGTCGGCCTTCATGCCGTTGTGAATTTCGGCCTTCGTGCAGTTGTGATTGTCGGCCTTCGTGCCATTGTTTCTTGCAGGTTGGAAATCTCCCCGTGCAGGGGAGGTGCTGCCGAAATTTTCAATTTTGAGTCTAACACATGCAATCTCTTCTCTTTTGTGCAGCCTCCGTCGGCGGGTTCAAACAATCCCGCTAGCGTGTCACCGGCGGCTGATCACGTCAACCCTTCGCCACAGTCCGGTCCTTCACCGTTGTCCAGGGGGCCACACCTGCAGTCTCCATCGCCGCAGTAGGGATATTGAACTTGTAATAATAAACTTGTGATGTTGAACTTTGGTGCATTTGTGATGGATTTTTGATCGATTTATTAAATATGCGTGTGCTTGTGATATATAATGCATGTTGGTGATATAGATATGATGATTGATGTATATATATATATATATATATATATATATATATATATATATATATTGTCTGTTACAATGGAATGTAAAAAAAATTGCAATTCTCGGGGTCTTTGCCGAGTGCCATGGGCAAGGCACTCGGCAAAGATTTTTCAAAAAAAAAAATCTTTGTCTAGTGCCTCGCCGCGGCACTCGGCAAAGTATTTTTTTAAAAAAAATCCAGAAATTCTTTGCTGAGTGCCTAAACAGGGACACTCGGCAAAGAAATTATTTTAAAAAAAAACTTTGCCGAGTGCCTGGGCAGGGGCACTCGGCAAAGTAATTTTTTAAAAAAAATAAAAAAAACTTTGCCGAGTGCCTGGGCAGGGGCACTCGGCAAAGTACTTTTTAAAAAAAATAAAAAAAACTTTGCTGAGTGCATGGGCTGGAGCACTCGGCAAAGTAATTTTTAAAAAAAATAAAAAAAAATTTGCCGAGTGCTGGGTCGGGCACTTGGCAAAATAACCGTTAACGGCCGGCGCGCAACAGCCGAAAATATTTTGCCGAGTGCTGCCCCAAGCACTCGGCAAAATTGTTTTTTATTTTGCTGAGTGCCCCGATAAAAAGCACTCGGCAAAGACCCTTTGCCGAGAAAAATTTTGCCGAGCGGACTTTGCTGAGTGCTACACTCAGCAAAGCCTTTGCTGAGTGCAAAGGGCTCTTTGCCGAGTGTAAAAACACTCGGCAAAGCCGCAGCCTCCAATAGTGATTTGAGTCTTAAGTTAACCAGTTTAGTCTCCAAATAAACTCCAAAAATCCAAGAAATATATCTACAAACATAGTTTAGAAGGTAAAAAAATCATGTAATTTCTCAGCATACATATTCAGGTGAAATTCGAAGTTTCTTAGCAAATTAAGTTTTAATTGGAAACTATATTTAAATCATTCGAAACAAACCATGTTGGACTTAGCCCTGTTTGATACAGCTTATAAGTTGTTTAGGGCCAAAATAAGCTGAAAATAATAACCAAATGTCATGCTTTTGTCCAACTTATTCTATTCGTGCTTATTCACACAACTTTCCTATTTGTACAAAAACAAGAAGAAGCTAGGTCAGGTCTTCTTATTTTGACTATATTTTTACTCTATTTGCACAACTTCATTGGAAAGTGCTTCCCAAAGAAGTTATACGAAATAGGGCCTTAGTCAACTTTCGTTTGACCTAGCTCTTATATTGATATTCACATAATCACTTTTGAAAGTGGTAACATGTAAATTACAGTACAAGTGGTATACTATCAAGTGAACTTGAAATTTAAAAGTTTAGTTTGCCACCCAAGGATCTGAGTTGATTTTGTGACTATGTCTCTTGTCCTTTGCAGTGTGATGATGACAATTTGATCAGGCCAAGGCGCTCGTCAAAGCTGGCTGATGCTTACGATTGGCTTTGTTCTAACCTTCTTGTGGGTCGTGATTCTTCTGAAGAAAAGAAACTTGAGGAGCTGATAACTTCACCAGACCGGAGAGACAAACATCATGTGATCTCAGTGTGTGGGAATGCTGGTGCTGGAAAAACATTTATCGTCAAAACTATGTATTATAGATGCATACAGCGCGAGATGCTGGAGGACTTGTTTGGCGAGTATGCTTGGGTCGATGTACCCCATCCTTTCGACATCATGGAGTTCTGTCGGAGATTATTCTTCTGCTGGATAGGAACTTCAAATATGGGCCAAGATTTCGTCAGTGAATGTTCGAAACTTATGCACCATAAGCGGCGGTTCCTACTTGTTACTGATGGCTTGCAGTCCACGAATGACTGGAACTCCATACTACAGGCCAGGCAGCCATTGACAGCTTGTATAAGCTGTATCGTTGTTGTTACAAGGGACCCAACTGTTGCCAGACATTGTGCAACAATTGAAGATGAGATATGCAGCATTCGAAGTCTACGAGTAGATGAAATGCGTCATCACATTAGAGATAAGGTACGTTTTTATTTAATTTCCTAAAACAAACATCGACTTACTTTTAGGGTGGTTGCTACTCTAGTCTGACTTGATAGAATTGATTGGCATGCATGCTATTTTAATTTGGAGATTACCGTCATGAGAATCTGAATTCATTTGGGGTTTCCATGGGTCCATTTGGATTAGCTAAATTTTTTATAAGCTGTGATATATAGCTGGTGGGTGCCAACTACTAGCTTTTTATAAGCTCGGCGGTTGAATAGTTTAAAATCAGCTATAAGCTAGAGTATAAGCTGGATTGTTTGAATGAACTAGAGTTTTTCTGTCAGCTAGTAACTTATTTTAGTCTATACAAAGAGGTTCTACGTTAGGTAGGGTGGTAATAAGAAAGAGGAGCAATAATATTGGCTTTGTATCTTTCCTAGCTTGGAGTGGTACCATTAGGAACGAAAAGGTATAACCTAATAAGATAAACAAAAAAAGCAAGTTACAATCATGGTACTTCTTGGTACCTTTATATATATTTACAAAGCCAGTTAAACAGAATCGATAGAGAAACATTAGGTTTAAGAATTAACAGAGAACCATTAGCTTTAATTAAATTGTTAAGATCATTTGGATGATGAAGATCATTTGGATGATGGAGATCATTTGGATAACTATAACTCTGATCTGTGTTTTTTATATTACCATAGAAATGATGAATAGGTTGAAGAGTCTTGTAGAAATATCATAGTAATACTAGGAAAAACGTTAAAAATTCATTCACACATTACTAAGTATAAAATAAGTCAACTGAAAAATAAGAGAAAATATCATCTAGCCATTTTGAAACTAAACATCACAGCGGTCCAATGAAGGCCTAGAACAAAAAAAATTAGAAAAACAAATGTGTTCTAAAGGTTCTCAATCCTTATTGATCTTACATGAAATACTCCCTCCATTCTAAATTATAAGATGTTTTGGCTTTTCTAGATTCATAACTTTTGCTATGCACCTGAATATAAATTATGTTTAGATACATAGTAAAAGCCATGTATCTAGAAATGCCAAAACGTCTTATAATTTGGAACGGAGGGAGTACATTACAAATGATCCTAGCTAGATTACAATTTCTTTGATTTGTTCTTATCAGTAGGAGATTCCACCAAATCTGGCTAAGAAAAATATCCTAATAATTGAAAATAAGTATTGTAAGATTAAGTTGACTTTTAAATTTTGTAAATATCAAGAGATGTTAAATTTAGGCAACCACCGCTGATCTTTGATTGTCTAGTGAAATGAAGATGTAAGATTCTTAGGCATCTGTTTGTTCGAAGTAACCATAAACTAAGGGAAATTGATACATGCGATCTGGGACACCGGTTTACTCTGTATTGGAAGCAGGGTGCTGTGAAATTATTAATTCATTATTATATATTGCAGCAGGAGAGTGTGATCATTAGTTCTTCATCTTCATTTTGTGAAATTTGATTGGAAAGTCCAGAAGAAAAAAAGAACACACGCGCCAGATATGCAGTATTCAGTATTTGCAGTATTTGCAGAAAATTTTGGAGGTGTAATATATGGCGTAATAGTTTTCAACATTTCCATTATACTAAAGAAAATACTATGGCTTCACATTGTCTTGGAGCGACGTCAAACAATGTTCTGCTTCTTTGATTTAGTGCCATTTGAACCGGTTTGTCCTTAATTTGTTTATGAAGGCCACAATTTCTCCATGAAATTAAACACCTTCATGGAAATTAAACATTATTTGTCGGTGCAGAAAGTGACCACCACGTAAATATTTGTAGTTTTGCCATACGTTGTGATCGGATGTGGCCTAGCACTCAATGACACATGGTTTATACTGGTTCAGGCAACGTGCCCTACGTCCAGTTTGAGTCGGTCGGTGACTTTATTCCTGAGCCCAGGTGCTCGAAGTTTACTGTGGGGTTACAAATGTAAGGGAGAAAGATGGGGGGTGCAAGAAGTCTGGTCCGATTCTGGTCTGAAGGGCCGAGAGTGACGGGAGCTCCGCTATGTGCTAAGTGTTTGAGTGTGTGCTCGAGGTTTGAACCTGGTGGTTCGGTGAGAGAGCGCACCCCTTTTTATAGATAAAGGGGATGGCCTTACAAGTGAGAGATAGAGAGAGTGTATGTATGCTAAGTCTCATTGCCCACGCCGTCGGGTACAAGATGATTGTAGGCGCCCATAACACTGTTAACGTCAGATGCATGTGGGAGGTTGCGTCGTCTTCTTCTAGTATGGCAGACGTCGGTGCCTGCCATACTGTTGATGCCCAGAGGCATGCGAGGGGTTTTACCGTGCTCGTCTGGTATGGGAGTTGCGGGTGCCCACAACATTGTAGGGCAAATATCGGCGCCTACAACACTTCTTGGGTTCTGACATGCCTGAAGGTTGCAGGGCACTCTTCTGACATGCCCAGTCGGTACTGTCCTATAGGTGTATAGGGTATGGTCCTCGGTATTGCGGTTGACTTGAGTGCCCTGTCTTACTTGCTCCGTCCATTTCCTGGTCCTCACCGAGCGGGGCGTCCCCGGTCGGTTGGTCCCAGTTGGCTTCGACTGCGCCAGTCGGTGAAGAGATATAAGCAGGGGTTCGGTGTGTCCCCGGTCGGAGACACAGGTTGGAGTTCGGAAGCGGTGTTTAGACAGGCCTTCCGGTCGGAGAGGCGGGCCGGAGTCGGAAGCGAGCGTTGTTCCTCCTTGGCCATGCCTTCCGATCGGAGAGGCGGGCCGGAGTCGGAAGCGAGCGATGTTCCTCCTTAGCGAGGCCTTCCGGTCAGAGATTGGATTGCCCTTTTGGCCTGTCGTTTAGGTGTTTGGGCCGGCCCAGGAGTTTGTGCGTCGTTCGCAACGTCGTCTGCTGGGCCGAACTTTTGCTGGAAAGCCGGTCCATGATGGACCCCGGGTTTATGAACCCGACATTATTGCTCATATAATTCCTTAATAAAGAAGTCCAACATCTCGAGAAGTGGGAGAGGTTAGTGCAGACCAAAAGTGGCTATATTTTCCTGGCCTTTGAAATTATTTTGGAGTAATAACAATCATTATATGGCGATACAAACTTTAAATGGAAGTTTATGACATTGTATTTCTAAGAGTGCAGTCTACGACCTAAAATCCTTTTATATTATTAAAAAGTATAAAATGAGAGTTAATAGAAGATACAACCAGCACTAGAGTTCCAACTTAACTTGAGGATAGAAACTTTATTGGAAGTAATAATATTAAATTTTGAAAAACAAAATTTGGATTCATGACATCATTTGATATGAGCTGCAGCAAGAGCCACATAGTTTAAGCTAATGTTTCAATTAGATGCATATGAAAGATACACGGAGATGCCGTGCAAATGAAGAAACTATGGATATGGATGACAAAACATATAGGACAATAATTGACAAGTTTATCATAACTAGATAAAAACTACAGAGTCTCTATCATGCCTAGTGTGTTTAAGAAATGAACAAAGAGTAAAAATGCAATTTAATATATGTAGTTGATATAACTTAAAGTGAATTGCCATCTATTGTATGAATGTTACAAAGTCTACATTGTTGCATAGCATTATGCTTTTCATTTAATAGTGGCGTCTAATTTAGAAACATATATAGCATACTTATATGAAAACTTAGGGGTTACATTACATAATGTTTCATAATGGCTTATGTGGGTTATTTAAATACAAATTAAGGGGTTATTTCAAATTATCTTTTGCAGTGACATAGCTCTATAATTTATATGTAATGCTATGGGGTATTTTACATTTTCTTTCATAATGGACGATGTGGATAATTTAGATACAAATTTAGGAGTTAGCTTTATGTATTTTTCATTATGGCAAAGGTGCGTAATTTTTTTTGTATATAACATAATGGTTATTATTGATAATGATTATTAGAATCTACCAAAAACTAAAGGATTGATATTTCTTTGATCATGGAAATTTCTACGATTTATCTTGTTTCCTATCTCGTCTCGGCTGGATTAATGTGGAGGCTTCTTTAGGGCCTCTAATTAGTATTAGCAAGATTGTAAACAAAAATGGCATGTGAAATAACAGCTAAAATTTCTAGTTTGTGCATGTGAAATAACATGTAATACAACGATACGGTTATTGCGTTCAGTCTAATCTAACTAATAACATTTCCCTATTTCGAATTGCATATACACAGATTATTGTACAGCAGCTATGTGAAGTAGTGCCAGCTGGAACCCCTGGGCAGGAGGATCCCGAAATGACAAACGAAGAGTTTGATATGCTGCTGACAGAGGAAGCATTTGGTATCATGAACAAGTGTGGCAGATCTCCAGAAGTAGTAGGTTGTTTACGGAGCTACTTGGTATCCAAACATGGTGATGCCGCAAAGATTGCGGCGCTCAGGCATCTGAATGACAACTTCATGCAAGAGTTGAGGGCTAATCCAGATCTTGGCAGTTTACTGAGAGTGTTCACCTCGATGCATTCCAACATTCATGCTTGTCCTCACGTCATCAAGAAATGTCTCTTTTATCTCTCGATTTTCCATCAAGGACGCAACATTCGTCGGGACCGATTGGTGAGGCGTTGGATCGCGTAGGGCTACTCGGAGGGCATAGACAGCAGCAGCATGGTGGTGTATACGGAGACGAAGCTCTTCCACAAGCTTGCCGAACTGGGAATTATAACGCAGCCGGCGGCGCCACAGAGCAGTAGTCGGACTGGGACCATGAGAATGAGCTCTAGCCAGGTCAACTCTTTGTTCCTGGAGTACATCACCTTGTGTGAAACAGAAGAGAGAATTTTCCTGCCACTGGAAGTCACCGTGCTGGAGGGTGGACGAAATCCCTCAAAAGAACACGTAGGTCAGCATCTTGCTATCCGGAAATGGACGGGAGAGAAAGCTGTGTTCGACTGCTTGGACTTCTCGCGGCTACGGTCTCTGACGGTGTCAGGAGAGTGGCAACCATTCTTCCTCTCGGACATGATGCTGGTGCTGCGGGTGCTCGATCTGGAGGGCACCACGAGCAATCTGAGGGATGGTGACCTCAAGCAAATCGTGGAGCAGCTGCCACGCCTCAAGTTCCTCTCCCTAAGAGGGTGCAAAGAGATTACTCGCCTCCCACGTTCCATGGGTGGCCTGAGGCAGCTCCAGGCTCTGGATGTCAGAGGAACCTGTGTTGTCAGGCTCCCTGGAAGCATCGTCAAGCTACACAAGCTGCAGTACCTTCGTGCTGGCGATGGTCAAGGAGGCGTCAGAGTGCGAGAGGCATTGGGGCACTCAAGGATCTGCACACACTGGGTGCCATCGACGTCAGCTCATCAGGCGTCATCAAACGGCACAACAGTATAAGGTTTCCAACCAACTCCTTTGGTGAACTCAAAGTACTGAAGATTGCATGCAGCCCCCGCATACATGTACAGTTCGCTCAAGGGGCGGTGCCCAAGCTTGAGAACGTGAAACTGTACTGTCATGATAGATGTTCATTGCAGTTTTCTGGACTAAAGTTCCTGAAGTCGTCCCTCAAGCAAATATTGCTTAAGGGCCCCGGTTGCAACGCAGTCGGGGTTTCAGTGCGGGAGCAACTCAACCTGCAGATTCCGAACAACCAAATCGCCCTGACAATAGCTCAGGGCCATGGATCACAGCCGGAACCGGGCCCGGCACAGGGTAATCAGGAGATGCCGGCATCGAGCCTGGCTGAGCAACGCTACTGCTGAATTAATTGAAGCGAGCATGACCATCGCTGTTGCAGTGTGTCGGCCGCACCGATCACTCTCAGCGTACAACATCAGGAGAAGACTCTGCTGCAGACACAAATGAGCAAGAGCGTCAGGCCCAACCTGTCGAAGCCCAGACCAAGAGGATCAGGAAGCCCAACCCAGCGGTGCTAGCTCAAATGCTTTCAAAATGATTCTGGATTTTCTCCTTTACAACATGTAACTTAATGTCAATATGTTTGGCAGCACACTTCACTTGTTGTCATAGGAGTGATTTACTTTAAATGGTTATTGCTATTGTCTACCATTGTAAATTCCGGGTACAAATTCCCTTAACCACTTCATAACAAGCTATACTATGGGTATGCATCATTGATGATACCACAACTGTTTAGTTAGAGCTTTTCCATAATAAAAACTCCAACTGCGAGTGTTAGCAACTACTGTGGATTTCACTACACATCTCGTCGAAATTTAACATTTGTACCCACAACTATTTGAGAGTACTTGTTCTTCCTTACTCAGTATGAAGCCTTTAATGTTTTGCAAAATTGCAAGACATTCTTAACTCCGTTCCAGTGATCTATATCTAGACTGGACTTCTGTCAAAACATCCCGGACACGTGAACTACATCCGGGTAAGTTCTTACTTGTGCACTCATTAAGCATCCAATAGCTGAAACATATGGAACCATGTTTATTTGATTGATCCCATATTGGTTTCTGGAACGCTGAAAGTTCCCCAATCTATCACCCTTGAGTATAGGAGCAGGCGTAGGTTCACTCACATGCATATTTTATTTCTTTAGAATCTTTTCTAAGCATGCCTTTACGATAGTCCTAATACCCTATTTCTTCTATCTCGGTGAATTTCAAATTCTAGAACCAATGACGCTTGACCAAGATCATTCATATTGAAACTTGAGGACAAGAACTTCTTCTCCAATGGCAGATCAACATCACTACTGGTGAGTAGGATGTCATCTATACACAGGATGCGGAAAATGAATTTTCCATTCTAGAACTTTGCATAAACGCTATTATCCTTCTCATTCTCTTTAAACCCAAACTTTCTTATTGTTTCATCAACTTCAAATACTACTGTCTAGAGGTTTGTTTTAACCCATAAATGGATTTCTGCAGGCGACATCCCATATGTTCTTTTTTCTTCCACAACAAAACCTTTGGGTTGTGCCATGTAAATGTTTTCATACAAATCCCCATTGAGGAATACCGTCTTTACATCTATCTGATGTAACTCTAAATCGTAATGTGCCACTAAAGCCATTATGATTCTAAAAGAATCCATGCATGAGACTAGAGAAAAAACACTCATTTTAATCTATTCCTTCTCTTTGCATAAAGCCTTTTGCTACAAGTCGTGCTTTATATCTTTGTACATTCCCTTTGAAGTCACATTTTGTTCTGTAGAACCATTTACAGCCTACTGTTTTGGCTCTATTAGGAATTTCTTCTAAGTCCTAAACATGATTGGTATTCATCGAATTCATTTCAGCTTCCATAGCTTCTTGCCATTTAGACAAGTGAGGGCCTCTCATGGCTTCTTCAAATGAGGTGGGATCACCCTCCATTTGAAATTCTTCACTAACATAGACTTCATAGTCATCAGGAATGGCTGATTTTCTAGCTCTTTGAGACCTTCTGGGGCCTCATTGGTTGGCACTTGTTCCATCCGGGGCTGTTGTTGCTCTTCCTCGTGTGCGACAACGGGCTCTATAGGATCTTGAAGGATAGGTTCCTCATGTTCGTTTATTGTCAGTATGGGAGAATCAACAACAAGTGCTGTCACTACAATGTCTTGCACTGTTGGTGCAGCAGCAACAGGTAGCGAGAAAAATAGCTCCTGAACCATCGGAGTAGGCATGTATGCCCGGTTCTCCTCAAGGTTAAGCATCATATGTATCAAGGGGGAGGTTAAGCATCAAAGGGGAGGTTGCTTTACAAGTTGGATGCTTTGAGACTAACATATTTTCAAGCTTATCATATGTGTAGTAGTCTCATTGTAAGGAAAATGGAGTCCCCGGAGTTAAGCATCGTACTTCAAATATCCACCACCTATTGCAAGTGGTATAAATCAAATTGGTTTCCACATGTGGTATTTCTAAACCGATATCATCATGTTGATTTCACTTTGATATTTACATGCTTTCTCCATGCATTATATAGATTAAACTCCTTTGAGCATTAATTTGCCAATTATGCATAAACTACATTCTCCATCATATTTAGGGGGAGCTTAGTCTATGTAATATGAGAGTCAAATTTTGTGACCTATTCCACTCCACATACAAAGGATCAAAAAGTTTGACCCTCCCTTGTGCTACTAATGTCTTTCTTTTTGGTGTTTGATTCCAAAGGGGGAGAATTTGTAGGACCAAACGCAAGTCCGATCATAATAATTTATAAGTGGTAATGGTCCGAGAAAGGGAGAATAGTGGATTATGGATTAGTCTATGTAATGGAGAGAATTTGTAGGACCAAAAGCGAGGCTTAAATCCATAATGCCACATGGGGACATTTACAAGGGCAAGATAAGTTTCCAAAAATATTTTACATGTGGTACCTTTTAGCTTTATAATTGGTACCTTTTAGCATCATATAACCTTGCCCATTACATTGCATCCTAGCAAGTAATTAGTTTTTAAATTCCAAAAGTTTTATTATTTTCTTGCTTTGGTCGTGTTGTCATCAGTCACCAAAAAGAGGGAGATTGTAAGAAAAATGGACCCTAGGCCCATTTACTTTGGATTTTGGTGTTTGATGACCAACACAACCAAATTGGACTAATAAATTTGCAAGTGATTGTTTTGTAGTTCAATAGGGTGCAAGACGTGACTTGGACGAAGGCGACATGATGATCCCACGATCAACACCATAAGCAAGACCCTAGAAGTATAAGAGAGGACCCAAGATATCAAGCAAAGTCCAAGCACGAAGATAGGAACCAAGCCGGACGCAAGATCGCGAAGAAATGAGTTCATAGAGGTGACCGGACGCAGTGACCGAACGCAACCCTTATAGGGACCGAACGCGTCCGATCAGTTACTCGGCAACAGCAGGCGTCCGCAGCAGCGATCGGACGCTGAGGACTGAAAGTGACCGGACGCGACGATGACACTATTCACTATCGCGACAACACACTCAGCACTGACCGGACGCTGGAGGGTGATCAACCATACAGGAAATGCAACGTCTGATCGAGTCCAGAGTGGTTCCATAGCGGTGAAATTGCCACCGGACGCGTCTGGTGGCATGTGACCGGACGCCATCAGCGTCCAATCAGTTGATCGCACGCTCTAACGGTCGGGACGACCGGACGCATCCGGTCAGGATGAAAGTAGCGTCCGGTCAATAGCAGAAAAGCGGGTTTCATCCCCAACGGCTACTTTCTCAGTGGGGCTTATAAATAGACCCCCAACTGGCCATTTGAAATGAGTGGAGCTGAGAAAACATACCAAGGGTGTTGATACACCATTTTAGTGATCTCTACTTGCATAGTGCTTAGTGATTTATTATGTGATTAGCGTATGTGCTTTGTGAAGTGCTTAGGTTGATCAGACCACCGCTTATGTGCTTGCTCTAGGTTTAGGCCTAGTGTTTAGTGAGGTTTGCATACTTTTTACCATTCGGTGCTTGCGCGCACCATTGTTGTACATCGGATGGGCTTGTAGTCTTGCGAGATCACACCAACCGTGTTTGTGGTGTGGCCGCCACCGTGTACCGGAGGGAGCAAGGCCTGCAGCGTTTCGGCCAGAATTTTGATAGTGAAGACGATGAGGAGTGGTCCAGAAGAGGCTTGCCGGAAGGCACTCCGGAGACCCACTTACGCATGGGGAAGGCCCGGGACTATCCATGGAGTTACAAGCTTGGCTCTTGCGTGGGATTCCTTGCAAGGGGCTCCAACGAGGACTAGGGGGAAGCTTGCGTGCTTCTCGATATGTCGGTAAGAATACCGGAGTCGTCGACGGGAGTTTGCATATCTCTACCTCGCTCTTTAGCTTCCGCATTTACATTGCTTGTATAACTCCTTTTGCGGTAGAGATAGCAACATACTAGCAAAACCATAGTTGCATATTTAGATAGTTTATCTTTTGCATAGGTTTTGCTAAGGATAGAAGAAGATGACATAGTTTAGAGTTAGAATTTTAAGTTGCATAATTCAATCCCCTCTTAGGCGTCACGGTCCGGCATTGGGCGTAATTAAATTTCTTGGTAACATTTTTTTTGTTACTGATCAAGTTTGCTCTGATTGCACAATGCGGTCAAAGGGTATATGTACAACGATCGTGCACTGCCACCAACTCTTCTTTAGAGTTATTTATTTATCACCAGCTTTGCTTTCAACGACAAGACAAATTTCTCCACCTGCTACACCCAAACAATACGGCAACAAGAGCTTCATCAATACAACAACAAACGTCTTCTTCTGTTGGTTTGCCTTATAATTGACCTACATATACTTAGTCTTAAACTGGACGAGATGACCAGACAATAATGCACTTCAAAAATTCAC